>NC_049997.1:10718072-10808846 GCF_000003815.2 Branchiostoma floridae
GTACCACACAACGCAAATCACTACAGCAGACTTTACACACACCACTGGTAGTGGTGTGTGTTAAACTTCCATACTCTTTCCCGAATGCTGAGTGCTAAGCAGAGAAAGCAGCATGTACCATTTTTAAAGTCTTTGGTATGACTCGGCCGGGAATCGAACTCACGACCTACCGAATGCAGGGCGAACACTCTACCCACTAGGCCATTGCACCGGCCGGTTCTAAACTGTAAAGCCATCAAAGTTCGCCCAAGGACAAAATTTTAAGATCCAACAAATATTACCCCATTCATCACCCTTATTCAAGATGAATGATCACGCTTGTAGGGATTGTACCGCAGCGGATGACACAGCAAGAAGCGAGATAAACGCTGATACTCACCGGGAGTGGGACGGCAACCCATCCGTCTCTGTCAGTCTCACCACGAGGGACGTCTTCCAGTCACTGCTGATGATATTGCTACATTGAAGAAGCTGCCAGAGGAACCCTGGAGTTGACGAGATGTCAGGTTCTATCGCCATGGTCTTCCTAATGTGACGATATAGACCAGAAAGCCGTATGGTAGCTAAGTGTAAAGTGTGAAGTAGCTACGTGCATTGTAAGATAGCTAGATAAGTCAGACAAAAAGAATAAATAGAAGGAATAGTTAGATAACAACTAAGTTGTGCAAAGATTGGCTGAAAAACTTTGACCTACGACGACAATAGTTTTCTTGGGGGAAACTCCTAGATGTCTAGATCTTATGCGACATTGCCATGGATCACAATAAATGCAAAAAGATTAAGAACATGAACTAATATGCTGCAAAAAAAAGTAGAACAATGTTACCATATCATAACTGATATTACGTTTCTAAACTAGATATACATTATAGATTTGTTGAAATGGCCATTAACAGACTTTTAATTTTAATACATTATTATATATAATACAATCTTCGTCACCAAGCTTCGACACAGAGAACTGCAAAAGTAAAACAGTTTGCCCCAGGTTACAAACCTTCATAAATACTTGCCTAAGATCTTTAAAGACAAGCGCTTACACAAGACCAGTATCCTTGTAGGCTCTACCAGACTCCGGGTCGCTGGAAAACCATAGAATGGAACAAATAGAGGAGTAAACCAACCAGAGGAGTGTAGCCGGCCAAAGAACAGTACGCAACCTACCCTATTTGTTCCATTTCTACCGTTTTCCAGCGACTCAGAGTCTGGTAGAGACTAGTTTCCTTCAGCTGTGGGATAGAGCAGGACAAAACCAAGATCCTCAAAAGAAAATGGTCTTGGATGGGGCACACGCTCCGAAAGCCACCTTAGAGCATTATACACCTGATACTAACCTTGGATCAACAGAGCAAACGACTGTATGAGAGGAATGCCCAAAACTGTCTAGAGAAGGGATATGGAGACGATGAAGAGCATCAGTAACATTAACTTTAACATTACCATTAACATAACAAGTAACATTACCTAAGAACGAAGACCCAGGTACGTGCCCAGTGGAGGAATCTGGTTTATCGGGGCAAAAAAAGCAATTTTCATGGCTCAAGCTCTGTGATATTGGTTAGTAAGAACCAACGTGGTAATTGACGCCTGTCAATCATGTTCTGAATCAGTAGTTATTGACTATAGATCAACATGAATTGATCCAGTCAAAACCAAATCAGTCGTGTCGAAGATAATGTTTGCATTGTACAAACCTCTCTTTGAATGCCCCATGAAATTAATAACGAATGGATCCACATGACTTTCAATAAGCGCAAGCGGGTTCCTCGTCCGTAAAGTTCATTCTACAAGGTCACAATTGATAATGCTGTAATCATTTGTGGCATACGCAATTGACTTTGATGCAACCTGACTTTATGCGGTATCAAGTGGTTGGGTGATATTATCAAATCCATCGCAAACTCCTCCGAAACTTTATGGCTGAAGCGAACGAACGGTCGACTGAACATTTCGGTCTCCAGGAACCATAATTCACTTCATTTCATCCAATTTGTTTCGACAGGAAATAAATTGTGTTTCTTTATAGCATATCAAAATGCGGTAGAAGATTGCTTTGCCTCAAACAAGTCAATTTTAGACATTCCATGGGGTAAAGAACAAAGATTCTCTTCAGTGATATTATAGCCCCAAGAACGGCGGTTATCAATCCGTCTGCTATCATGCACGCGTCTATAAATAACAGGATGGCTCTATCAGATATGGACGGATTTGATATATAACTTTTGTGGATAGGCTTCATGCCTAAAAAACGTTATGAAATTTGTAGGGCTCTTTGAGAGATTATAACCAAAATGAGCCGTCAATAGTAGAAAATCATATTTTGGCAAGTAGGCAAATCTAACGAGGTACTAACAACTACAGGCTAAGCTTGTGACCCGCTATGCCCGATATTCTATTTCCCTGGAACTTAATTGTTTCCAGTATATTTCACATTTGCAGTAGGATCGAAAGCCTCCTAAAATCGCAGAAACCACAAATTGCTGAGAAAAGAAAGTAGGATTTTTTGTCTTCCTCTGCTTCCAGAAAAGTAAAACTTCACCTGTTTAGACGAGCCAACACTAGTATTCGAGTATATTCTTTTTTCAATTATGCTTATCACTGTTCATTGTCACATGTATCTTTCTTATGCTTCTACCATGTACTTGCAATTAGCCTCCGGGCATGGACTTGCAAATAAATTTATTAATAACGACTCCTCACTCACGGCAATGCCAGAAAGTGTAAAATCTACTGCTCCATCATCAAATCTCACGTGGCTGCTCGCACCTGCCCATTTGTCAATCTAAGGAGACACCTCAATACGTTATACCTGTAGATAGCTGAGTGAGGGAGTGGGTAGATAGCTAGCGATCGATCGTCCACTAGGCGGTTTTATCTCGTGGGATCCAACCGCAAAGATAGAATGCCTCTGTCATACGTACAGAGGGTATTTGAGGACACAAATTGTGACCTGGCTCTAAGGTTGCTCATTGCTAAATCAACGCCTACAAGATTACCCGGTCATTTGGACAATGTGCCAACGCCAAAGCAACTAGCAACGTTTGAAGAAAATTGCTTCTGATGGGTTCAAGTTGACGTTAAAGCCGGTTGATAATCAGACTTCGTGACGTCTGTTTGATGTACGCACTAGCACAAAATGCCATGACCCTTCGTGTCAGCATCACCATACACACATGATCTCCTGGGCCCTACGGGTCGTATGCATTATGCAGTAATGGTCAAAATTTATCTTTTCTCGTCTCTATTTGTACCTCGTCTGAGTGAGTCACTGAAGTGTACCGCATGTTTGATCACAAATGACAGTACGGAACATCATTTCTTCGAAAAATGGTACGTGGCCAAATCATTAAATAACGTTGCAAACTTTGTCAAAAAAATACAAGATTCGTATGTGACAGTTATAGTCAACATTAATCTTTTCTACGGCTCTCCGTGTGCCTAGCTTAACCCTATCTAGACCAGGGGGGGGGGGGGTAAAAATGCCTGGGCCAACTTTGACGTTGTATAACTGGCGAACGACGTGTGCTAGGACTAAGAAACTTGATGCCTTTTCCTAAAATATTGTTGACAACAATTCAGGGAGAAAAAAAAATGAAGTTAGTGATTTTTGTGTTGCCATGGCAACGGATTTCTGACACGCATATTTCCCCAAATTTACTAATTTAAGTTTGAATTATGGGATTTCATGGGATTTATATCATTAACATCCTGTGTAATTTTAACAAACATTTCTAATCAAATATTCATAATTTATGCTAATTTGATGACGTCATGGGTAAAATCCAAGATGGCGGACAACGTCATTTTCAACGATAAATACATGTAATTTTTACTCAAATACCTTCAAAATCTTTTCTTTTCTTATAAAACACATTCACTTGATCATTTTTAGTCCATTTCTATTGGGTTTTGGGGTTATATGTGGAAAAGTCGTATTTTAGAAAATTCAAGCTTGTCAATCCAAGATGGCGGACAAATGACGTCATATTCTGTCAGTGTCGTCGTCATTGGCAACAAAAGACTTGGCAGACTTAGACATCGATAAGATAAGCTTTATAGTCATCACTTTGTTCAATACATTTAAGAAAAGCGGAAATTTCATATTTTGACGATTTTTGCCCAAAATATGACATTATGACGTCATAATTACGTCATATCACGTCATAACGGTACGAAAATAATAAAAAATATAAAACTTCACTAGTACACCATCCCCTCCAAATTTGGTGATCGGAACCCAACCCGTTTTGAAGTTACGAAGGGGGGGGGGGGGGGTCAAAAGAGTGAGTCACTGAAGTGTGAGTCACTGAAGTGTACCGCATGTTTGATCACAAATGACAGTACGGAACATCATTTCTTCGAAAAATGGTACGTGGCCAAATCATCAAAATAACGTTCAAACTTTGTCAAAAAATACAAGATCGTATGCTATGTGACAGTAATATTAATGGTCAACATTCATATTTTGTACGTCTCTATGCTCGTGCCTCGCTTGAGTCAGGCATTGAATTGCAACACAGGTTTGATCACAAGTGACAGTACAGATGATAATTTTTCTTTGAAAAATGGTACGTTGCCAGATCATCAAATAACGTTGCAAACCTTATGCTTTACTGTGACGCTAATGGTCTACATTGCATTTCATAGTTTGTGCATCTGTACGTGTGCCAGGACTAAGTGACTTATTGAAGTGCGCCACGCGTTTGATCACAAATGACAGCCCGGGACATCAAATCTCTAAAGGATGCCTGGCCCAAACCATCAAATAACGTGTACATCGATGTGGACAATCTAAAGCTTTTAAAAGCTGACACTAACGTCTCATCAACACTTACTCTCAGGATGAACAGTCTACAGGGGCACCGGTGACGCTAACAGTAAGCATTATTGAGCCGTGCAAGGTGAAGGCTGACTGGCTCGATAAAGTCTTTTTTTTAATCTCGAAGACGGGACACATTTTTTCTTTACTAGAGTGTACATTATATGAATACGAACGCCAATCCCTATTTAATACTTTACAAATAGAAAATAACTGTAAGGAAATGTCAAAACAAGACTTCTTTAAGTACTTGATGTCATGCAAGGACGATCATGCTATTAACGCAATATGTAAATATGCCTCCATGTGTTGCTAAAAGAGAGAAGAATATGTTAGATAGAGCCATTAGAGATTGTAACACATAGTGTCTTAGTTCCTTTTCCATTTAGCCTAGTTTAAAATCATTGTATAAGTCTAGTTTTTCCTCTGCATTCATAAGACCAATTGTGGTCCTTTTGTGCATTTAGCTCTCGGGCATGAATATGCAAAAAACATTATCATATTTAATTTTTCTATTGCATTTTACATGTAAATACACAGTTCACATAAATAAAACATAAGGACATAGACAAAAACATAAACCACGAATCCAACGAAAAAGTAAAAGACAATGGAGGGTACAAATTACTAATATAGGAAATATACAGACTAAAGTATATAGTAAAATAATGTAAAACAAGATGAATAGGCGAATTTGTGTATCTCGATTAAGTCTGTTAATTGAATTGCAGTCCCACCGCGTTAAGGTGGTATCTCACTGCACTTGGGACACCCGTGCGGCACTGCGGGATTCAATATATTACTTAAAGAATCTATTTCAGAGATAAATATAATCACCAGGTGTATTTTGCCAGCCAGTAGGTACCCATTATGAGTAATGAGGCTGATTAACGTGGTCGAGGCACCTCCTCGAGCACGGGACCCCCGTTTTACGTCCCTCCCGGAAGACGAACGAATTTTCTTAAGTTTTGTGTATTTTGTTGTCTTCTAATTCATACTTCTACGAATTGCACAATATCTAAATTATAAAAATCGGCGAAAATAACACAACAGTGCCGCAGTGAACGAACCTCGCAGTGCCAAACCGGTGCCCCAAGTGCAGTGAGATGCCACCTTCATTGTTTACATCAGGTTTAAGTCCAATAGACAAAGGGTGGCAAACTTTCAGTGAGGGTTAAGGTCTCATTGATGTATCACTCCGAGTGGGTACCCTAAAAAAGATCAGAGTCAAAAATAAACGGCTGTATGGACGCGTCTTTTTAGCGGTGAGAAATTCCCTTTTAGTCAGCGGAACTGCTCTCAAACGTTAGATTGGTGAAAGTCTGTTTGTAACTGAAGAAATTAGCAGGTAAAGTTTTGCAGCCGCGAACTAGGTCGGAGGTACACAGTCCTGGGTTCTGAGTGGTGCGGTTGTACACCAGCAGCAAAAAAGTGCCTTTGCTGGGGAATAACTAATCGTAGTTTGTAATCGCTATAAAAAAAGAACCTATGTATAGTTGACGTTGGCAATTTTTCCCCACAATATAGGGTAAATGTGCTCAACATAGAATGAAAAATCTTCTAAAATTTCACTTAGCTTTATTATGAACGCGCCCATGTAAACCACGAATTATAACTATGGGAGGAAAAAACTCATCAATGAGACCTGAAGGCGCAGACTGCGATGAACACGTACCAGACTATTCCATAGACTGTATTAGAGTTCCAATACACTAATTGCCTGCGATTGGTTTCCTGTCAAGGAGAACCGGAAAAGAACATGACAATGACAGTGAGCACTGTGGAGCTCTTGAAAGGTCTAGGTTGCGACAGAGGAGGCTGTGATTTGGATTTGGCACATACGTGTACTCCATTAATTGCATTACCCTTACACTGTATCACTGCCTACGACCGGTTTAGTGAGGGATGGGGGGATTTCTAGGCGTACGTCATGGACTGTTTCCGTAGAACACCATATACAACAAATAGAACCCCTTGTTCTACTCCGAATACCTCGGTGTACGTAATTGTTCGAACAGGTATTTTTACGTGTGAGATAATACATGAACTGAACTAAACTGGTCCGAATTGTTTTTCGTAAATTCTCCAAGCAGTGTAGATTTGGGAGGTGCCGGCGATCGTAGTGATTGTGGAAAACTATCATGCATGGAGTGTTTTATATCCAATAGGTGAGAGTAATGTTTTAATCGAGAATTGTGCTTTACTTGTTAGATAGACTGCTTGCTTAGGATATTGCGATGAATTACGGTGAAATAGACTAAGTGCTTTGGCAACCAACGAAGCATGCATGATACAATCATGATTACTTTGGCGTACTACAATGAAGTTTCAACGCAGCTATCACTTTCAGTTGACAAGACAATTATTCTAAAGCCATTTTACTGGAAAACGTTTGGCTGAACATACTCAACCACATTTGTTAAAGCCGTGGGCAGATTGCATTCGACTGGACATTTATCCGTGAGAGTTCCCTACTGATAACGGGCATTTCACTTCACTTTCCACTTCATTCGTTTTACCAGGGCAATACACTTGAGTCCTTTGACCTGCTTTGAACTCACTCAAGCCTGGGATAATATTACACTAAGACCTGCTTTTCTATCAAATCTGGGATACTGTAAATGTATCTAAGTTCACGTGAGTTCAACATTTTCAGCTGTGCAGGAGGAGAAAATATTGGAAATCGCGGATTTCGGATGGGGGTTATAAAAACTGACTTCAAGACCAAATAAGGATATCAAATAACGCTATATTTGTCTGTTTTCCATTTACATTCAATTAACTTTCTGGCAGTTGACGCATGTTACATTTGATTTGTGAAGGTACATTATTGCATTACACTACGAAAATTCAATCTAGAGGCCAGCGTACTGTTTCCGTTGTACCCCCTAACGACGATTTTCAACATCTCCAAAAACATCTTTGTGTTCTCGTGACTGAACTACATTTAATATATTATTTTTTTATTAAGGTTGAATAAAGGTCGAAAAAAAATAAAGGTTTGAAATGTGACATCTGAAACTGTCCCTTATTTTCCTTTGACCACCCACGCCCTATTTATTTATTTATTTATTTCTGTTTTCTTTATACAGGGTAGACACACTCAGTATTTTGCGCACTGCTTTCCAGGCGTGCCCTGTACAGAATAACATACACAAAATAGCATAACAAAGAAATAAGATAAACTAAACAATGAACAAACCAAAGTAACAATATATACATAAACATAAATCAAAATCGTAACTCGCCCTTCCTTCTGTTATCGCATGAAATAGTCTGCTGATTATATATACCTTCACAAAGGGAAAAAAATATTGATTTTGCTCCATTTATTTCTCTTCTTCTTCTCCATCTTTATAAGACCAAAGAAATAAGACCAATGACCTGGACCAGACGTCTGTCACCATGGTTACTAGTTAAAGTAGTACACACCCTGTGGTATTCGATTACATTGTGTGGTTCTGCTACATTTAGTTGGAAGATAGAGATGAAGAAATAAAACCATTGACCTAATACCAGGCGATTGTACTACTGGTAAAGTAGTACACACCCTGTGGTGTTCAATCACATTCTGATTTAATAGCTTTGTCCAATATAATAGTAGACCTAAAACACCTCAACGACACTACTTTATGTTCTTTACTGTTATCAGGATCAACATCTCTTTCACATCTACAAAAATGTAATATTTTTGATTTTGTCAATACTTATATCCATTGCACAGGCAGGTTCTCCTAATTGTTTCACCACCAACTTGTCTTGCCTAATTAACTTTTCTGTTATCCATTTTGTATGTATGTGGTTTACTATTCTAGTTTTATGCGTATGTTTCTTGAGAGAGGCTTAATATAAGCAATTTGTGCTTTCTGCCTCATACTCTCAAAATATATGTGAATAGATAGTAGAAAATAATAATTTAGTAGCTTTTCTAAATTAGTTGCAGAGCAGAGATAGAGGGGCTTGTCGCCATATATAGGAATATTTTTCAGTGTCAGGCTAGAGCATGTAAACATCATTTGCTGACAAATGTTACATGTCTATTTTGAAAGATAAGATCGGTCAGACAATAGAGTTGTGTTCCATATCCGGACACGTCAGCAGTATAGTACCGATCAGACAACACAACGCAGCACAGATTGCGCCACACTGCCAGCGAGGCAGGGCCCTCATTTCCCCTCATCGCTCTCTTACCGCGCCTCAGATCTGCCAACCATTCACTATACAGGTAAGGTGATAAGTCAGTCAAACAGTTTAGCGGCAATCATGCTATTGAGTTGAATTGGAAAGGACTGTCTTTGGCAACCTTTGCTTAACAGGGCTCGAAATACCACCTGCATATGCAGGTTAGTGCAGGTAAAATTGGAGCTGTGCAGGTATTTGTGATATCTACCTGCACCTAACCTGCACTGGTCCATGTACTGGGTTTGATACATCAATGTCCTATGATGTAGGTGTAGATGGATTGTTATCAGCTGCATGGACTGTTACCGCCTATGAAGTATAAAAGAAAAAATAGCAATGGTTCCTGAACAATTTCAGTATGATCCATATTTCCTAAATTCAGAGTGGTGCAGGTAAAATTAGTCTGGTGCAGGTAATTTTCAATGTTATCTGCACCAGTGCAGGTATGCAGAAAAAGCATTTCGAGCCCTGATTAAGCTAGCATCGCAATATGACGACTGTGTGTATCATCATCACCCAACCCACTCGTCTCTATGCACTGTTAATTGCTTTCACATTTGGTAATAAGCAATAAATGGTACTCATATAACGTGGTTGCTATATTGAACTCAAACAAGAAACATTGATCTGAAGGAAGGCAAAAAAAACATGCGCATCTATAATATTCATGCGTCAACATTTTCTTGCAGTATTTACACATGTTGCATGGCCTAACAGCTATTATAAACCGCTGATCCAAATCTTATCCTTCCGTAAGTCGACTCTGTAAACTTAGCGAATTGTGTGACAACATCGTCATTAAGATACAAGGTAATACATGTAATAAATTTAGAGACAGTTTATAACAGAAGGTCGTTTCATATAGATAAGTGTGGTGTGGTAGTGTGTACTTTCGTGGTGGTGGATGACGTGGCACCGATTCTTTACAATAACATTGTACGACTGTGCCCAAATCTTCAGAGTGTCTTTCTATTCTGCTTGATTTATGAGAACATCTGATAATCATCATGAGCAAGTGTAACAATATTTACTTGCTTTGAAGTTTTTACAGACATGATATGTTTCGGAGATTATGTGGCCATTAATCTTCTTCATCAGACAGTGGATATAAATCATATTTACGCCCAGGCCGCCACTGATAGAACCGTCTGACTCACACCGCATGTCCGGGTTCCGTGTTTATGTAACAATATGGAAACCTATTTTTACATATACATCATCAATCAACAAGATAGGATGACTAATAGGAGTAAACACTGATGTGATATACAATGTTTTCGTTACAAGTGAAGCGTAATGGATTTTTGTCTCGCTAGCAAATTTTGGGTGGAGGGGTTAAGGCTGGTAACGTACCACCCCGATATATAGGGCCGAAAAAAACCAATAGTCACAACGACTACTATACTACTACTTTTTCATGCAAAGAACATTTGTAATGTGTTTGTGTGTTTGTGTGTTTGTGTATGTTTGTTTATGTGTGTGTTTGTGTATGTGTGTTTTTGTGTATGTGTGTGTTAGAGAGAGATAGAGAGAGATTCTGTGTGTATTTGTTTATGTGTGTGTTTGTGTGTGTGTGTGTGGGGGGGGGGTGTTTAAGCGTACAGACTAATTTTTTCTAATCGCTCATCCCTCTGCCAAGTATTACTGTTTGAGAGATCCAGTAAAATCCCTACTACTATCTCCGTGGCCCAACCTGTGCTTGGAGAATAGTTCTGTCTGCCACGTCAACTATACTCTTAAATTCACCAATCAGCCTTAACTTAAAAACGCGATCTTGAAAAGTAAAAGAAAAGAATAGTTCTGCTTATTGATTGAAGGTGGCATGTTTAAATCCCGACCTCCCTACTGGCTTGTACCATTCTATCAGTGGTATCTCACTTTACTTGGGGCACCGGTGCGGCACTGCGGGGTTCGTTCACTGCTGCAATATTCTGTTATTTTCAACGATTTCTCAGAATATAGATATTGCGTTATACGTTAAAGTATGACTTAGAAGAGAAGAAAATACACAAAACGAAAGAAATCTCGTTCTTTATCTTTAAAATTCCTTGAGTCATCTATTAACCCCTAAGTGCCGCACCGGTGCCTCAAGTGCAGTGAGATACCACCTTACAGACGCTAAGCTAAACGTTAAGGTGTAGGTCTCAGAAATCGCAGAGTAGCTAGTTCAGAAAAGCCAACATAGTTATCGATAAGACTTAAGGTGGCATCCCACTGCACTTGGGGCACCGGTGCGGCACTGCGGGGTTTGAAAGATTACTCAACAAATTTCAGAGATAAATAACTATTTTCTTAAGTTTTGTGTATTTTGTTGTCTTCTAGGTCATACTTTTACGTCTTACGCAATATCTAAATTATTTTAAAAAATCAGCGAATAGAACACAACAGTGCCGCAGTGAACGAACCCCGCAGTGTCGCACCGGTGCACCAAGTGCAGTGAGGTACCACCCTTAAGTTGTCGGTCTCGTGTCTGGAGAGATCATGGAGTAGCTCAGAAAAGCCATCATAGTTACCGATAAGACTAAGGTCACGCCCGGGCGTGAGATGCCCAACTCTTATCAGTTCCGAACACATGGCCTGGCCCTGCGCTGTATGTATGTCGGACAACTAACTGGAAATAAAACGTATTTTGATGTTAAACAGGCTTTTACCAGGGCATTGTAATGTATTGCATAAGACCAAAGAGAAGTAGTGTATACATCAATGCATAGCAATAGTTGTAAAAACCCCAAACCCCCGTAAAAATAATTGATGGAGTTTGAAAAAGAAAATTATCTTGTAGAGTTTTGGCGAGTTCCAACAGTTTAATCTCTATCTGAGGTTCATCCCTACCTACTTTGCAAATTTCATGATTATCATATTCAAATCATTTCCTATACAACTGCTAGGGCATTTTTATTAATGATGCTAATGAATTCTTCATTTGCATAATTTATACCTGATTGTAATCTTTCACCCAAAGTGTGAGTGTTAGACGTCGTATTATGTTACTGTACAGCCATTATAGCATTTGCATACTAATTATGCAAATGCTGTCCTAATTGATATACTTTTTGTCTAATAGCAGTCTAAGTGCTATTCACAATCACAGTTATGTCATCTCTGTCGCACAGATGCACACACGAAAGCTACCCTCTTGGTGACGGTAGTTCACCCATATCCACATGGTAACCTATATCCGTTGTTAAAAAAAAACTTACTTAGGGATATCTAATGGACGGACTTTGGTTTAAAATTAAAATTTTTTCATAGCATTCCAGTCTGAAACAGCGATCTGTCGAAGAAGAAGATAAACTACATTTTATTTGTCAATGTTCATTTTACACTTCTGAAAGAAGAAAATTCTTCCTTAAAATCACTGAAACGTTTCCAAGCTTCTTACATCTTACCGGCCAACAAAAAAAATCTTCTTGCTTAAGTCGTCCAACCTCTTTTCCTATGAAAATGTTGGACAATTCATCTCCAACTGCACACGGAAAAGAAGTCAAACCCATTAGACAGCTTAAGTAGAAGTAGATTTAGAATAGATCTTTGACGTCCATCTTTAAATATCATGTTCCATCTTTGTTGAGTATACATTTAGGTATACCACGTTTGCAATTAGCCTTCGGGCATGAGTTTGCAATAAAGATTACTATATTCATAAGCACTCCGATTCTATATACAACGGATAAAGGTTGCCCCGCGGATAAAGGTGAACTAGCGTTAAAGGCAATAAATCCCTCAACAAGAGAAACTGAAAATAACTTACAAACTCCTGCACCGCTTCCGTCCGATGATTTGTTAAATGCCCGGAGAGCTGGTATTCGTGTCTCGCCCCCACCCCCCAGCGATCGAGATCACTTGCGTTTTCGCCCCCCCCCCGAACATTAATAGCTTAGATTAGAGATCGCTGTGACACCGGCTGCAATCCTTTAGCTATTGAATGGCACAATGATATATATAGTAGAATGCCGAGAATGAAATTTTGGTACTCTTATATGGTGTTATGTTGTCGATGCATTTCCACATCGTTGGTTTATCATTATGTTGCTTCATGCTTATCTTAACTTAACTTCATAGTTAACATGTATTCAGATTACCTGGCATGAATTACATGTTACAACTACGCCTGAAGAACTCTGATGGAACATTGAAGAATTAGAGGCTGGGTAGGTCTGTTCAAGAAGTCCATATAACGAGTTCTTGATATATTTTTCCCTGCGACAATTGTACAGGAGGTGAAGATTCTCCAGTTTGACTTCTGCAAAATAAAAATCGTGAGCCTCTCAGGTACAAATGATGTCCCAGCGGAGATGACTTCGCAAGACCGTAATGTTATAACACTCCAGAGACCCTATAACCCATTTCATTAGAAGGTTATAATATCCTTCCCCCGTGTATGCAGATCCCGTGGCGGACAATCAGTACATCATTATCAAGCAATCAAAGTTTTAATGACGAATGATCTTATAATTGCTGAGGGCAGTACCTTTGGGAAAGAAGGCTAGAAGTCTCAGGAGGAACGGTGAATAAAAGTTTTTAACTGCCAAGCAGTGCTTTTTGCAAAGTCATATCCTCCTACGTGTAAGACAACACGCTGGTGTAGGTTTGCGTAAACGGCTGGCTCTGGTTTTCTATCCCCTGATGCCACCGATATTGTCACCGATACTCCACCATGAAGGTAAATGGACTTCGGTTGGGAAGGTTAAAGGTGGTGGAAGGAGAGGATAGATATATGGCCGTCTTAGGTCAGTATTGACCATGGTGAAATCCTAATTGATATCAGCCTTACAGCGTTGACTGTGGCTAAACAGTCCTATACAAGAAACTAGAGTTCCTCGAACACACATCTTCGCCAAATAAACATTCTTTATCGAAGGTCGTTGTTTTTGAATGATTATTGTATGTAATTATGGCTATAATGGGCCGGATAAGCACCAAATACAGCTTAATACGAGATGTTAATATAGCAAAGCTGGATGTAAGGTCTTTAGTTAGGCTAGGTTAGGCTAGGTCTTTAGTTTTATATAAGATTTCACTCTACAAAATGTACATTGCATTTTTTTCGTAAAAAAAGAAATAATAAACAAACTTTGAGTGACTGGCCTATATATTAGATAATAGGTCATCTAAGGGTTACCTAAGGGTCATACGTAAGGATTGTTACGGCCCCGCCTTGGTGAAAGTTTGTGTCCATCTCATGAAAATAGTAAGTAAAGTTTTGCAATCGCGAGTTAAGTCAGAGGTATTTTACACAGTCTACCTGGCCTGGCTATCACGTCAGGCTACTCAGATCCCCCCATTCATAGCCCCGCAAAGACAAAATAGCTGATTGACAGGCATAGTAATTACTAATCTCCAAGTATTAGTATATTCATAAGCCTTACTTAGATCCTCCTCTACAACCTAGCACAAACCGAGACAAGATACGATACCACCCGCGTTCTATGACCGCACTCGTACAACCCGGAAGTATATGATATTGTCGTAATCGGTTGCACGGAAACCCCCATGCAGTGTGAAATCGAGGCCAAAATCAGGCAAAAAGAGCCAGTTTGAAGGCCAACTTTGACTCTTCAAATCTCATCCCGAAATAGTATTTGAATCATTAAGCGTACTGTATGCGATCGAACAACTCATGAGGATTACGTTGGCACCTTTGACAGCCTGATTTGGCCCACCGCGATGTTTTAATCTTTTTTTACGTGACCATGTCTTATGCCTCAAACGGGCGGGCGTGTAACACCCTGCCATGGCATGACGATTAGTTCTGCTCCACCTTTGATTTGTCTGTGCTAAGACCCGGAGACTGAGGGCAGGGGGTTAATTTGGTGTGACTGGCCCTTGTCAGGGAAAGGAGATCAGGCTTCTGCTTCTGTCTGAAGGGCTTGAATGATAAATGAAGATTAATGGTCCACACATTAGTGCTGGACTAGGGTGACAATGGTGCCAGTGTCATGTTGCACTGCACACCACTTTTGTAAGGGATGTGGTTCTCTCCATGATAAGAATCCCAAAGTAATTATATTAAGTAGATCGCAATTTACATAATTAGCATCTCATTATGTTGATAATCACCCTAAGTACCTACCTACCAAAAGCAAAGAATATCCATCAATCCCCTCTGCAGTTATCCTTTTTAAAAGTTACAAACTATAAGACCCACTGCAGTTCCAAACAAGCTGCTAGGGGGCCCAAAATTACACCATTCACTCCTAGTCCCAACAGCTATCCACCACTTAAAAATCATGAACATGGCACTTCTGGAAAATTTAGGCGCAAGCTTTGACGCTCACTTGCAGTACCAAAACAAGTCGCTAGGAGGCCCATTATCGAACTTGACCTTCCTTTCTGTGTCCCCTACCTATCAACAAAATATCATTAGCATCCATGTAGAACATCTCGAGTTATCGTGTTAACAGACAAACGCAATTACATACAAAGCCAGCTACAGCACCATAGGTAAAAGATAGCTAAACCATTCTCGCACATGACAATCCTTTACACAACCGCTACACACCTGCCAAATATCGTAGAAATCGCCCAGCTGCATTTTGAGTTATGCTTCTCGAAACAAACCTCGAAAAAATACAAAGGTCGCTGCTGTACCGTAGGAAAACGCCAGGTAAACCATTTTCAAAGTAGGCATGCCTTTCGACAACCGCTACACACCTACAAAAAATCAAAAAGTTCCATCCACAATTTCTCGACTTATATGCTGTTGACCTACATACAGACCCAAGTAAGCAATCTTATAATCTTCGCTGGCGAAGATAATGACAGTCTCTGCCACACAGGTCATCTGTAAGCTTATCCAGCAGGGAGAGGGATGGGTTCCATTTTACAAGTCTGTGCCCTTGTCATAGTGGGTAACAATCCACCACCCCCACGGCCTCAAAATGGCTATTGGACTTTTGCCCTGGTGGTTGAATTCAAAATAGCATAACTCTTAATTTAAATCTAACCGGATATAGAGCTTGTACTCTCGTGGCGTGTTTCACCAGAAGACGGTTTACGGGGTATGCAATACAACAGACAAACTATAGACTTACAAATTGAAAACCATATTCGGGCCCGGGTCCAAAGTTGTTGCCAAAGGCTTTCCCCGGGTTCAACGTACCACAGGAAGGAAGGAAAATTCATAAGACATAGCTCATGAGAAATTCACTAACTTCGTTCAGTGCCAAAGCCCTTCTGTGTCAAAAAATCAAATATCACTATTCTAAAATAACGTGAACCACATTAAACTAAGCAAGCGCCATCTAGCCCCAGCTGACCAGAACATGCCAGTTATGCCTCCTTCACACAAGAGCACGAATGAGCCCGAATGCCGTCGGAATGAAGATTATTTTCTATTCCTGGCAATTCCTGGCAATTCGTAGTGTGTTCTAACTGCATTCCTGCTATTTGTGCCCATTCTTTTGACTAGCCCGAAAGTTTTTGACATGTTAAAAGTGTAAAAGTGTATTCAAACTATTCTAACTGCAGTCTGCCCGTTGTTTGAGGCATTCCAACATTCTTATCTCATTCGTTGGAGAACAGAAACGGCAAGCCATCTCGAATCCTGCCAGAATGTGGCCAAAAGAATATCTGGAATGTAGTCGGAATGTCTAGAACACACCACGAATGCACACGAATAAAAAATCATTCTGACAGCATTCTGGCTCATTCCTTCTCGTGTGAAGTGGATGTAATGCCCATTTGGAATTCCCTCACGAATGGCTCCGAATGTGGCGCGAATTTTGCAAATAATTCATTCCGGCTGGTTCTGCTTGATTCCTGCTGATTCGGTTTCAGTGTGAAGGCCCTATAAACCAATGTTTCCTTTACAAACAAGCACCACCTCGTTCAGTTCACCATCCCACCGCCTTTACCTTCTGTCCTTTGCATGTGCCATGTTGTATCCGGAATTAGATAAGCTACTAATGCTAGTGCAGTGCCATGTTGTCCTTGTTTAAAAAGCAAATATCAAGAACAAAACATGAGTCGCATGCAAGTCTGTGCAGGCGCCTTCTAGCCTTAGCTGACCATAACATTCCCTGTAATCAAAGTTCCCTTCACAAACAGGCACCGCGCCGATCAATTTTATCTACAACACGGTGCAGACAAGCTTAGTCTGTACAGGGCTTCCTATATTGATCCATAGACCTAGGAAAAGCGTTGTATTTCTGGTTATCGGACCGACCCAAGCAAACCAGCCGACCCTTATGGCTCGTTCTCATTTAAATGTCGAAAATGCTGTCGCCCGACTTTACACCTTGATACGGAGCAAATTATAGACAAATTCACTCGTTCCTTCATTTTTCCACAAGTCCTGTAATGTTTCACAAAAGATTCTGGTGTAAAAAATCTTCCCATTTTTCAAATGTCCCTAGGGACATCTATTTATACCTAAATGATGTAGTCAATAAGGTAAGTTTTTTTCGAAGAAAACAAGGTAAAGTCTGCTGTTGTAACAAACGTTACCGGTAACGTTTGCTACCTGCCCTGTATGGGACCGAAAATAATAAGTTGCCATTTTTTGGGCATGGTTAAAAGAGGAATTTTTCTAAACAACCGGGTAGTTTTCACTGAAAATAAAGCCGATTTATTTTTCGACCAAAAAATGCCATTTTCGATGAGAACGAGTGTTATACTAAGTCTTGTTTCTGGGCAGCTACTGGGTACCCCAATGGGTATGGAATGTTCGATCTGACATCAAGGTGACAAAGTTAAAGAAAGACTCCCTTTATTTTACATTCTGTCAATAATTAATGCTTTGAACTGTTGGTGTATGAATGTGTAGTACTTCTTGGTTTAGTTTATTGATATAATTCTATTCGTACAATTCGTATCTGTACGAATACAATATGGTGTAAAAATACCATTTTTGAAATGCTTAGATTTATTTGTTGGATCACTTCGCCGGAGATGTAGCTAAAATGAGATACTTACCAAACGACCCGATTTTTGTCAGGACCATTACTGGCAACACAACCTTTTATTATTGCTTTGTCTTATATAAAAGACTCCCTGTATTTTACATTCTGTCAATAAACATAATGCTTTGAATAGTTGATGTCTGAATGTGTAGTGCTTCTTGTTTCAGTTTATTGGAATGATATTTTCGTAAACGTTACACAGTCAAATCTGTCTATAGCGACCACTCAAGGGACTGGAGACATATTACCACTATAGACAGGTGGCCACTATATGTAGAGAAAATGTTGATCAATTGACCATGAGCAAGCTACACATAATTTCAGTTCCCACTAATCTTTCTCACCAAGTAACATTGTCTCGATCGGTAAATTCACCAACAAAGACTTGAACTTTAATGCTCAAGGCATGCATACTTTCTGCTACCGCCAAAATGACCCTGTCAGGAACTCCAAATCCTCGCAAACTACGATTTCAAACTCGGTGCAGGGTGACATAAGGCTGCGGTATGGTTGCAATAAGCAATGTTTCTGTATCAACGGGACCGGAAATCTTGTGGCCGTGGCCCCGTTGGACAGGTGGCCGCTAAGCCTATTTCTTAATCATTACGAATCCAAGGGACCGACAAAAAGTGTCCACTATGGCCAGGTGGCTGCTATGCAAAGGTGGCGGCTAATACAGGTTTGACTGTATCTGATAGTGTACAATTACATTATGGTGTCGAAAATACCAACCCTAAATTTGTTACTTGTCAGCAACTGGGAACCCCAATTGGTATGAAATTTTCGTTCTGACTTCTCAGTGACAGAACTAGAGGGGCTCGGGTCACTACATTTAGAAATAAGAATAAACAGAACAGTTGTCAGTGATAGTCTGCAACATGTGAAGGTATACATTATATATTTGCTTGAAAATGTTACCTTTCTAGTATTGCTTTGCCTTATAAAGTATTAGAACCAAAGCAATTGTATATAGTACACAGCTGCCACTTGTACAGCGTAATGGCCCGATGAAGACTCAAGAAACAGACGCAGACAGCATATTAATCACTTTACGCTGTCACGTTGTCTGGTACGTACACGCGGATATGTGAAGACGTGCAAGCGATGCGAACAGCTTGCTCTGGGCCAACAGACCTTACAAAACTCGGGCTTTTCCTCTGTGTATTTCCACCAATGTTCCTTCAAATTTTCCCCGAGTGAAAAGCTAAACCGGCACTAAAGTCAATTTCATTAAGGTTGACGTGTTTCTTTTTACATTGTTTTCTATATCTACACATGTAAACTCTTCGTGTTGTCTATCTGATACACCCATGTATCTGTTGAAATGGTATAACCCAACTCTAACCGAAGCTATATAAAACCACGTGAGTCTGTTGTATCATTACTTATCACCAGCCTACGGCAGGAACCAAAGGTTTTGAGCGTCCTTGCCACTTTGTGCGTTTCCATCCAGCAGGTGAATTGAAGAATGGAGGGGAACACGACGGTTTATCCGGCGGGGTCGGAGTTCGACGTGCCCCGAAGCCCTGACAACGGCAGCACGGTGGGTTGGAACGGCACCGACTGGGAAGCAGGCGCCGAGTCCTACAACTTCGTTGCCCTCCTGCCCATCCTGGTGATCGCGGAGATTCTGATCGGCAACGCTCTGGTCGTCCTCGCCATCTACAGGGAAAAGAACCTGAGGTCTAACACCAACTACTTTATAGTCAACCTGGCGGTCACCGACGCACTCATGGCCACTCTCGTCATGCCGTTCGTCGTGTATGTGGAGGTAGGAACCTTCTTCTTCTTTCTTTCCTCTTATTTATCGCAGCGATACACCAACCCCATAGCACATCTACCTATGCCTCAACTATAACCGGGATTGTCACACCAGGATAGGAATGGCAGGCCAACCAAAGCGCTCTCCAAGGCCGAGGTCTACTACCGTCCTCCGATATATAGGACCTTCTTTATAAGGCCATGAAGGGTGATAGCAAATATCAGTTACTCAAGCTGCTGGAAATTATTTTGAATCGTAAGTGTCATTGAAAAAATGCATTGGATGCTATCTAAAACGTGTGACTGTTTCCGAAATCATATCTGGTTGCTTGAGTAACTGTTTTTTTGGCAAACCTTATTTTTCTTTCTATTTTCTTTACGGAACTGAGACACAATCTCAGGGCGCTTTTTACATGTACATATGCCAACTGTGGCCGGGATTACCACGCCTGGATAGGACTTCCAAATCAGCCAAACCGCTGCCCACGACAATGAAACTAGTACTGGCGTTACTACTGTCCCCGATATTTGGATGCCTACTACTACTTTTCTAGTCATTTAATGTTTTTGCAGCTTTCCAAGAAATTGCGCACCTTTGCGATCAGTTCTTCTATTCTATCCACCCAAGTTCGCCCTCAAGGCATTGTACATGTACACCTTGCACGGTAAAACGTTACATGTACGTTTTTCGCTCTGTATATAGGGGCACCAATGCGACCAGTTTCTCTATTCTACCCCCTAACCTTGCTTTCAATGCATTGGGAAGATTAAAGCACATGTACACCATGCACAATGAAACGTTATATGTACGTTTTTCGCTCTATATATAGGCGCATCAGTGCAATCAGTTTCTCTATTCTATCCATCCAAGTTTGCCCATAGTGCGTTGGAAAGGTTAAAGCACGGGAATACCTTGCACTGTGACACATTGCTACGATTATATATGTTTTTTCGCTCTGTTTATCGGCGATGGCAACGTGACATCAGGTTGCCACTGGATCTTGGGAAAGTAAAGCAGACTGATTTGATTTATGCTTCAGACTTATCCTCCGGCACACGTGGTTTCATCAGCACGGCGCACATACATGCATCGCTGGTTAGCTCTTTTGTAAACAGACATCCACTTGGATCTCATAAACCGCATCGCACCTGCGACCGTTTCACTAATGGGCCTATCCTGCCGAACGCCATATCGAACATATAGAACCCCCTATTCTATTTCGAACACCTCCGTCAAAAACTGCCACAGCAGGACAGAAATGGCTATTTTTGACGGAGGTGTTCGACATAGAACCATGATCGAACAGGGGATGGAGTTTTCAGATCGGTCCATAGCTTATCGGACCGAAATCCTATCCACAACATCGTGAATGGCACCGGCTAGCTGGCGAGAACTGAAATTTCATCGCAAACTGTACCGAATATGATATGATCCAGTAGTTTTAGAGAGAAAATAGCCTCTACCTGCCTGACTGCTTGGGTTTTTGGAAAAATACAAGAAATTGGCAACATCATTACCTGGTATCTAATTTGTTTAACGTTATATGATAACCGACTCTTCTAAGACTAACTCATCTGGCAATCTATTCGGTCAATTTCAGCTAATTTTTTCAGATACCCGAGGAGCCTGGTAGATAATACTAATATGCCTTTATTTCTAAAATGGTCAGCTATATAATGGTAGAGACTCTTTAAGAAAATCCTTGGGAGTCGATGCAAAAGAGCACAGTTGAGCAAATTCATTTTTTTGGATGATATAAAAGTTTGATCTGGCTGAAATCCTTGCCTTTCCCAATGGCAAAACGTCATAGCATTCCTGGGGACTCTAACCCGGGATCTCAATGGGCTTTGAGCCAAACCCTACCGTTACACGACGCTAACGGGGGAATTCCAATGTCCGGTAGGGGGTCCAAACTCCGGTAGGATTTTAAGACCAATTTTACGGAGATATGCTTAAGTGTCAGCACATGATTAGTACAACTTGTTATGGACTAAACCTTGTTGTAAATAACTGAAAAGTCATACTATGTGTCCAAGTTGGTAAGCCCCAGTAGATAACGATTGAAAAAATTACACATGTTTGACGCCTCCCATGCATGCTGACGAGCGAACGTACACCCTAACGGTTGATGCCATTTGTACATATACGCGTCTCCACCCAACTGTAGCCACTGTCTCGACGGCAAGCACCTCGAGGTGATAGGACCTGTCATCGCCGCACGCAGGCTAGACTAAACGTGTCGTCTCCATGTGCTTCCCCTCTGATACGTAAAGCTATTTTCGCATACGGTGCCAATGCATATCTCTAGTATGGCTAAGGTCACATTTCCAAACGGGGCCCGGCCGGGCAGCTTTCAGGAGGGAAAAGAATGACATAGAATACATCAAAATACACAAAATGCCAAAACAAGATTCATGGGCATGATTTGTGTATATTTCTAGGCATACATTTTAATTTTGCATTTCTTAAAACATCCCGACCGGGCCCCGCTTTGACCTTAACCTAAAGAAAGGATCTCGATCCAGGTTTAGCTCACTGAAGAGCGAGTGAGTGAAACCTATCAGATTGAAAATCACCATATATCGATGGATGTAAGCGAGCAGGCAAACTCATTAGGTTCTACACGTCTTCGTTATTATTATTATTATTGACGGAACTAAAATCAACCTGGTATTATACAAATAGACGCCCTGACCCAATCGTGAATACACCGAGAGGAGCCCCCGCAGTACCCTCGCAGCCCACTGGTTAACTTTAGGGCCAAATCTCCGTTGTAAATGAGACTGTAGCACAAGCTTAAGGAAGCCTGAAAACAGATTTCGGATGTTCTACACGTCTTTAGAAGATACGTCTTTTACTCGGTCCTCGCCTTGAGAAAAACAAAGCCTCCAGTGATGAGCGCGCCTTCGGGAAGATACAAAGATTCGCGCTGCAAAGATTTCACGCAAAACAAACCCAGCAGGGATTCAACAAACAGGTAAAACATTTCATACACGTGCGACATTTCGCAGTCTGTATTTTTTGGAACCAAGCAGGATGTGTGCCCTTTAAAGTCTACAAACATGGGAACATGTGCACGTTCCCCATTTTATAATCTATAGGCTAATAGATACAACCTTTCGCAGTAGATTTGATTGATGTGCCACCTTGGCAATATGCTGTCCACGTTGAGGACAGCTGATGCTAATAACCTCTACACAAAAGGCAACGTCAAGTTGAAACAAGAGAACTTTATTGCACGACATTTTTACATTATACAATGTATGGCAACAACTATTACATAAAGTACAAAATAGGTGTATAGAATAAGACTTAACATCCTAATTAACAAGAAGGGCTAACACAAGTCTTTGGTATAGTGTTATAATCGAGTTGGGCTAATCATGAGTTTCATTATTCTTTCTAATAGCAAAGCAGCCTTTGATATATTTGCCTATCTTTGCATTATGGGAGTTGTGGCATCTAAAGATATATACAAATCTGTCTGTAGCATCGAGTCTCTTGAAATCTGCTGTACTGGATTCGAGAAATGTGAATAGCTCATTACCTAAAATAGCGTATCTAACGTGAGGTTGGGAGTCTTTCGAAACACGAAGGGCACTGCTTCAAGGGCATGTAGCCACAGAGAAATGAGTCAGTTTCTGGAAGATTTCATTTGGCATTTATCGTGGTTGTAAATTATGTATCATACTGCACCAGAGAATCTGCTATATTCACATTCGTCGTAAACAATGGCTTGATTTACCGGTCCTGTTGTTCCTATCTTTATAGATTAATTAGGTGCAATTCTGATTCTTGAAGAATAATTACTTTGTGAACAAGCGTGAAGACATAATTCATATTTTATAATTGCCTTATCTATAAGCATAGATAAATAAGATAAAGGTTAATTGCAAGACGACACCCTAGGGAAAAGTGCCATATAATTCAAACAGGTAACAACAAACGAAAATGCTATGCACGAGATTCTGAGACAATAAGCAACTTGCTCTGAAGAATTATTTTCTATTTCTTCTTCTTCTTCATTGTGCGTGTCATATAGCTGAAGACTCCAGACGCGGATTCTAGATAATCATATACTTCAACAATTCTAACAATCAGCAATTAAGTTCAACATGTCTGTGGTTTGCCAAATTTGTGGATCTTGTTCACGGGAATTTGCCTGCATACAAGTGAGTCTCTACCAGACTTCGTCCTGGCCGAATCATAATAGGGGGTTATTCCCGAGTTAGGAATAAAAGCCTAGTAAGAGTTAATTGGCCTAGGAGTGAACTGGTCGGCCTGTGGACAGCTGGATAGACTGCAAAGGACTGAAAGAGATCCCATGGCAACTTAAATGTCCCTATTTGGCCTAGGATACTAGTACCTCTTGGTGTGTGTGTGTGTGTGTGTGTGTGTGTGTGTGTGTGTGTGTGTGTGTGTGTGTTTTCGAAAAGGCAAGTTTGAGTTTAAAATAATCCGGGGGCCCGACCCGGCCTGAAAAATGGCCTGTAGTCGCAGGTGTCCCACGGGCCATGGAGAATGCACGCCCCAGAGTGCAAGACAACACTGCGCTCCCACCGCACTTGTGCCAAGCTTGCGTCACTGTGGGGTTCGTTCACTGCGTCACTGTTTTGCTATTTTCTCCGATTCTCGCAATTTAGATATTGCCTAATACGTAAAAGTATTACTTAGAAGACGACAAATTACACAAAAAGAAAGAAAATATCTCTGAAATCCGTTGAGTATCAACCCCACAGTGACGCACGCTTGACACAAGTGCGGTGGGAGCGCACCTTAATAGGCCCGGCGGGGCCCCCTGTTTCCAGTTGTGATCGTTGTCTTACGAAAGCTCGGCCTCGTGAGGGTTGGGTGGACATTGGGGCCAGATCTGCCGGGCTCATTAGTGGTGCGAGGGCTAGACACGCGTCTGCATGCTGATGAAAGTGGTCAGCACCAGCTGGTACAGTCTGGGATTGGCAGGCTTAAGGCCTACGTCACATTTCCTACCCGGGGCCCGGCCGGGCTGTTTGCGGAAACGAAAAATTAGATTTTTTAAAATCCAATGAATATGCAGAAGGCATGCCGTTGAATTGTTTTTGGTCCGTTTTGTGTTTTTGTTGTCTTTTATAGCATATTTATTGTTCAGGAAAGCTGCCCGGCCGGGCCCCTTTGTGGAAATGTGACCTTAGCCTAAGGTGGACTCTCACTGCACTTGGAGCATCGTTACGCCACTGCGGGGTTCGTAGATGACTTAACGAATTTCAGAGACAAAGAACGAATTTTCTTCCGATTTGTGTATTATGTTGTCTTCTAAGTCATACTTTTACGTATTACCCAATATCCCAAATTACCTAACAAAAATCGGCGAAAAAAACACAGCGGTGCCGCAGTGAACGAACCCCGCAGTGCCGCACCGGTGCCCCAAGTGCAGTGAGAGTCCACCTTTGCTGTTTAACTATATTATAGTTGATTTGGCGTTAGTTTGCCAGGCATTTTCAGTTTGATGTTCAGCGCGTATCTTTTCTCTACGCCGCCTTATTCGGTTTCATTTCGACCATTCAAGGTCAGCGGTTCTTTACTTTTTACGCTGTTTCGTTTAAAACAAAGTTTACGTCCGTCCCTATATGCATATACATGTAGATAGACAGAGGAAGAGAGAGTGAGTGAGAGAGTGTGAGTGAGTGAGAGAGAGAGAGCGAGAGAGAGACGAGAGACTACAGATAGGTACTGATAGATAGATACTGGTGGATAGGTATGTAGATAGATAGCTTTGTAGACAGGTAGATAGATTAGATACTAGATAGATAGATAGATAGATTAGTTACTAGATAGATAGATTAGTTACTAGATAGATAGATAAATGAAATAGATCGCGGTCTGTAACTAACTTGATGAGGCAACATCATTATAAAGGTATACCATTGATCCTTGTTTTTCAGTGTCAAGAAGAAAATGTCTTAGAGCAGTACGAATAATGAGATTTTGAATTGTTACTATATTTGGCCAAACGTAAACCACGACGTGATGGCCTGAAGCTCTTCCCCTGCAACGTACTTCAATGCTTGATCTTGCTTCAACCCTGATCGTCTCTCTCTGTCGCTGATACTAGAATTTCTCTTCAATCAGTAAAGTCGGGGAGAATAAAATACGTACGGCAGACGATCCTTTGATGAGATGAAAGATCCTTTGTGGAATTTGTACAGAAACGGATTTCAAACGCTAGGATGTATTCGAGTAATATTTTCACTTTATGTCTTGCCTCTTTCATGTTTCCTTTACTTGACTGTTTTTTTTTTTTTTTTTTTTTTTATTCTCCTGTCGAAATTTCGACAGATTAGGAGGGAGACAGACATTTTACCTGTTTGCCTGACCTGCACATGACTTTTTATGGTGAAGGAGGGGTGTACCATTCCTTCCCCATCCTCTCGTCTACTGGCATGACACGTGTGAGACAGCTCCAGCAGATGCAGCTTTGTTGTTCGGAGTATCCGTCTCCTAGGAGGACTTCCAACCAAGGATGTAAGGCCCGGGGTTCCTCCTACTCCTACTCTAGGTTTATGACGTTGAAGTCTTGATTTCTAGGCCTGAGCATCCATTTTGTGGAGAGGTCAATGAGAACGGGAAAGGACAAGCTGTTGCACAACCTCATTACTCAACCCACAGCCTGTAATGCCCCTATGCATAAATCCCGCCGTTCTAAACCCCATGTGCTGGTCCGCACTTAATAACGGCCCTTAACTATCGTTACGTGAATCGGCCCCGCGTGCTCCGGATTTTTACTCCTTTAAACCACTTACATTCCAATCATCAGGTTTATGCATTGTAAGGCTTAGGAATCTCTCTCTAATAACCATGTAGACCACACGCGTACATATACATGTACATGCCATAACATGGTTCGTGCTTTTGAAGATACTTATGCTATTTTACGGAAGGCTAAAGAGTGTGATTATATGCTTAAGGGCATGGCCTTAGGGGCATGTTCGGGCATGACGCACCCGCCATGACACACGAGTCGGGGATAGGAGGAACCCTTACATCCTTGGTCGGAAGTCCTCCTAGGAGACGGATACTCCGAACAACAAAGCTGCATCTGCTGGAGCCGCCTCACACGTTGCATGCAGTTGCCCCTGTGAGACTTAATGCTCTAAGTAATAGACGAGAGGGTGGAGAAGGAATTGCACACCCCTCCTTCACCATAAAAAGTCATGTGCAGGTCAGGCAAACAGGCAAATGCCTGTCTGCCTCCCCATCTGTCAAATCGACAAGAGAATCCAAAGGGCTTGGTAGACGAAAGATTGAACTGTAGCATGGTTTAAGTTGTTTTGTTCATACAACTGTTCATTTCCTTCTAGATACAGCAGAAGAGCTCATGTGGGCACAAACGCGCAAATAAGTCATATTGTTATGGTTTGAAGTCCACAGAGCACTTGTATCACTTAATGTACATACATGTATATACTTATGCAACTTCTTGAAATCAGTACTGTAGTTAACCTTTCATCATGGCAATCATATGATTACTCAATATTTAGGAGCAATGTTTCTTGCCACCGTTAACTTGGAATGCCTTTTCCCCCGATCGCTAAAATTACCGACCGTGATATCAAATGCATGAATTTACAGTAGTATATGCAGTTTGTCAATCTCCAAGCAGATCCTACGGTGCCATAAGATAGTATCAAAGCTGGCCAAGGAGTATGGCCGGCCAAAGGGAGTCAAGCGGCCACCGTGGGTTTGATACTATATTACGCCACTGTGGATACTTGGAGAGTACAGTTTTGTTACGTTACGTGTGGATGCTTGGAGATTACGTTACGTTACGTGTGGATGCTTGGAGATTACAGTTTTGTTACGTTTATGAAGGTTTGACATCGCAGGTCGGATCGTCCTCAGGCCTTCGGGCGATCCTACCCTCGGTCGGGCCGTGCCTCGGGCGATACGGAATACCCCGTGTTATATTCTATACGTACGTCTATCGATATGGTGGCCTCGAAGTTTAAAAATGACTTTCCAAATATAAAATGACCAGCTTCATGAACCGTGACGAATTTCCAGGGTCGTGTCCACAAAAAGTCGATAAAAGCATCGATGATAGCAGCCGGCTCTCAACAACCCATCGATCATAAGCGCTGAAAGATGACATATGCAATGTTTAAACTGATGGTCTGATATTTTACCGGTACAATATTGTCAGTTGACGGTGGTGGAAGATACACAGATAACCAGGCTGTCAGTCAGATACAGATATATGTAAAGAAATATTCAATGTACTTCTATCATGTCCTGACTCCATATCTGTCCACCTAAAGGCCCCCTCTCACTTGACGTGCAGCACGCTTGCGGCATTGCTGCGTTCGTTCACTGCGTCACTGTTTTGGTATTTTCTTCGATTTTTTATGATTCAGATATTGCGCAATACGTAAAAGTATAACATAAAAGACGACAAAATATACAACAAGTAAGAAAATTCGTTCTTTATCTCTGAAATTCGTTGAGCATCTTCCGAACGCAGCAATGCCGCAAGCGTGCCGCACGTCAAGTGAGAGGGGGCCTTAAGGCCAATATCTATACATGTATGCAAAAGAGAAGTCGTGCCACAACAATGTGAAATACACTGTGCCACCCTATTCTGTATTAAGTAATGATACTAGATTAGTATACTGTTGTACATAGTTTGTAGTTCTTAGTAATATATGTTATATGCCATACGTTATACTTGATGCAATCATTGTGCAATAAACTTGATTTATACTTGTTAACTGCGGGATGTATCTGGAAAAATGAATTTTCTTGCCCGAAGGTAATTGCAAGACCTAACGGAGAAGAAAGCACTTATCCCGGCAGCTAAGTGCTCCAAACTATGAAGGAAATTGTATTAAAGAACCTACCGGCTAATTACAAGCTTTGGTTTGTGAATATATGCACGTCATGTGAACTAATGCGGTGTTCACCTAAGAGGAAATCACTTAAGCTTATTCTTCCGGATATGTGTCCAAAACAAAAGGAAAATGCATAGAAACATGCCCAGAACGCTGATTACAAGTCAATCAAATGAATATTAGACATCCAGGTAATAAGATACGCCAACAAGCTCAAAGAAATGATGTTGGAAACGGTCAAACGTTTCAGACAACCATTCAGTGGCTTTTGTCAGCTACAATTTTTTTTAGATTAGCAAAATCATTTCCAGTTGCTTGAGCATTTTGGCCACAAAGAATTCGTTGTGTTTATATCATGGACAAATGTGGGCAAATTTTGATGCAGGGTCATATGACGTTTGTTTCTAAGGTTATGATCATCAAGACAACATACAGATGACATCCTCTGGGAATCCAAAAACTGATGTATGCGAGCGTGCAAATAAGAAAAAAATGTACCTAAACAAAAGTTTCCTTTATCATGAAACCGATTTGGTCTTGAAGGCCGAATAAAAGAATGAACACACAGAATACAGTATACCAAACAATAAATTCTTCATTTTTGTTCTTTCACACATTCTTTGACCTTGTAATGCTCTATGACATTAGTATACATTTACCGATGCTTATTTTGCAACCCACAGCATATATTTGCCTTTTTTATTGTTATCATTAGTAGTATTTTTGTTATGGTTAGTATCATTGTTTACATAAGTTTCATAACTATTGTTATTTATTCATTTCATTTGTTGTTTATTCATTTTATGTATGCGTGTATATGTTTCATGTAATGCGGGGCTCCACTGCCACTGAGTTGGACAACCCTGGGTAAAGATGACAGAAGTGAATAAATTACTTAAGTTATTTTGAAGCTTCTTTGCACGATTTAGAATATGGTTCAAAAAAGTTTTTTTTTTTGGGGGGGGGGGGGTCCAATCAACATGGCAAAAGCTGTTATTCGTGGGCAGTTGCTAAGATAATCATCGGGACCGACGCCGTCATACCAGCTTATGCAATGCACGTTTGTGAAACCACTGGGAAATTGCGGGGTTTAAGTAATAGGAAATCACTTACTCTGACGGACATGAGTTGAAAACCAAAGGCAAATACATATCAAACCCCTCACCCGTGTCAGTAATGTAAGTACCCATAAGCTATAGTAATGGCCATTCTCAATCGATCTAGAGGAAGGATATTGTACTTATATTCAAGTCAAGGAGGCTCTCATTTCAAAATGACGGCGACCTCGCTTCTACCGCGCAGCGACCGAGTGCTTTGACTTAAACTCCTCCAGGTTGCAGTGCAATCGCGTGGCGTAATCGGTAGCGTATTTGACTCAAGTCCTAGGGGTCCATGGTTCGAATCCTGTGCCGTTGGAAAAGGCACGTTCAAGACTTCCCACTCCACACAGGTGAAATGAGTACCTAGCTTCGGTCAGGGCCGTCCCTCGGATAGGACGTTAAATGGAGGTCCCGTATTTGGGGAGAGCCACACCTTGAACACGTTAAAGAACCCACCACACCTTTCGAGTAGGGGCATGTCCTGGTGTGAGATGGAGCAAAATCCTTCTGTCTGGAGTTGGTGATTCACTTCAAATTTGCCTGACGCAGGTCCATACCGTATCAGCCACACGGTGATGGTGACTTACATTCACTAGGACGGAAGAAAGACTAGAAGAAAGGATATCAGTACGATAGATGTCAAGTGGAATAACAGTAATCGCCTAAGAACACTAAGCGGTAGCCTAAATGGCCTGTATGAACTCCTAACGACATGTTAATGTCTGGAAAGTCATGGCCCGTGTCGCGTTCATAGGCGACATTCGTACCTGGGTGACTGGCCACACTTCAGCTGTGAAATTGGGATCCTTCCAGGTTAGTTCCAGTCATTCCCTCCTGTGGAATATTGTTCAGGACCTAGAGATCACATGGGTCGTGCTATTGTCGCACGATTTTGATGTCATAGGATTTTCAAGCAGGATGTGACGGAACCTACCACTGACATAGATTCAAAACAGCATATTGTGCGCCAAGACAGTTGAACTTTGCAGGAGACATACATTGTTGTCCACCATAATGCCCGAAGTTAGTGATCGTAAGACGCTATTGATTAGAATACATTACATATTGCGTAATACGTATAAGTTTGACTTAGAAGACAACAAAATGTACACAAAACGTAATATTCGTTCTATATCTCAGAGTCTAAAACTCGTTGAGTAATCTTTCGAAACCCGCAGTGCCGCACCGGTGCCCCCAGTGCAGTGAGATATACCACCCCCAGACGTCCTGTCTGCTGGGCCAATAAAACACTCCAATCTCTTCGATCCACCCTCCCAGGGGCACCACCGTTTATATACTGTATAAATCAGATATCGCTGAGTTCCATCCAGGAGGTCACAAGATCTCCCTTCTGTGTTCTCAAACTGTCATTCTCTCCCCTGGGCTATACAGACGGCTAACCACAGCTATGAAGGCGTTTTGTTACGCACCAAAAAATCGCCAACAAGGGAAACGTTTAACCCATAACGTTGCCGTGAAATCCTCAGCAAATCCAGAGGACACCAGTGGAAGTTGATAATAACAGCAATATATTTATGTTTGGTAACCACAGCAGAGCTATAAATGCGTTTTATTGCTTACTTACTCATCCTTTTCAACCCATGTGGGACATAAGGCTGTGATAAGTTTCCTCCACTGTGTGGGATATGTTCTGTGCTAGGGGCTGAGCAGCATCCCAGGGGATCCCAATGGCTGCTATATCTTTAGCCACAGTACGTCTCCATGTAGTTTTAGAACGACCCCGTTTCCTCTTCCTCTCAAGGGGCACGTGTAGAGCAACTTTGGGGATACGATTATTCCACATCCGTAGAACATGGCCCAGCCATTTTAGTCTTCTGATGGCAATTGCAGAAGACAACTGTCTTCTCGTGTTAGTTTTTCTATACGGTTCTTGTTACGTAGATTAAGTACCCTATTCTGTACCGTATACACATTCATCCACTTAATATTTGTATGTTGGAATCTAGATTATTATAGAGTATCTAGACCACATTCATTTAGATTATCTACATGTATTTAGACCACATTCATTCATTTCATGTATCTAGTTTTCTTCACTTGTAATTATCCCCATGGGAATGAATTTGCAATAAAACATTACAATCATTAGTGCAGTAGATGTTCCGCATTCTACGCAGGCAGCTACTTTGAAATACGAGGCATTTTATTACGCACCACAAAATCACCAACAAGGGAAACGTTTAACCCATAATGTTGCCATGAAATCCTCAGCAAATCCAGAAGACAGCACTGGCAGCAATATTTATGTCGGAACGCAGCAGCATGTAATGCAGCGTCACCGTCTACTGACTTCTTCATCTGCCGTTACCATGAAATATGCCTAGAAGCGGGAGGGTGCCAATCGCACGCCGACAGAACGAATCTGAAACGAGATTTTAATGGAGTTTTGATGCATGGTCAGTGGTGATATGAAGCGCCTTGTATCTGCAAGTATCGAAATGTCAACACGTGCGCTGTGTTAAATGGCAATATCCACGCGTATGAGATGTTATCATATGATATATGATAATCTTTATTGCATATTCATGCCCGAGGGCTAAATGCACAAAAGGACCACATTTGGTCTTCTAGATGCAGAGGAAAAATTAAACTTATACAATGATTTTAAACTAGGCTAAATGGAAAAGGAACTGAGACACTATGTGTTACAATCTCTAATGGCTGCATCTAACATGTTCTTCTCTCTTTTTGAAACGCATGGAGACATATTTACATATTGCGTCAATAGCATGATCGTCCTTGCATGACATCAAAGTACTTAAACAAGTCTTGTTTTGACATTTTCTTACAGTTATTGTCTATTTGTAAAGTACTAAATAGGGATTGGCGTATTCATATAATGTACACTCATGTAAAAAATGTGTCTCGTTTTCGAGGGCATATTTCCCACCCCCTGTAGCTAAGGGGATTAAAAACCACGCCAACTGTTGGACATGCGTTAAGGCACCCATCTGGGCATGCGCGGTCCATTGGGATCAAGGGACTGGGCGTGAGACTACAACAGAACACACTTAATTGTATTTATTTATAAGGATATATGTTTGTAAATCTATTAAGATTTGCTTGTCATGCGTTCCATGTTTGTAAATCTATTAAGATTTGCTTGTCATGCGTTCCATGTTTGTAAATCTATTAAGATTTGCTTGTCATGCGTTCCAGGGGAGCTGTGCTGTTTGTTTGTTTGTTTGTTTGAACCTTTGTTTATTTATGAAAGCTCAAATCGGACTGCAGGCCGCTTTTCATTGAGGTTATGAGGGAAGAGGCAGGGGTCAGACAAAGTATAAAACGGAGATACACTTTACATCGTTTAAAGTCTTGATGAGTCTTATAAGTCTACGAGTCTGAATTGTCACAAACGTATAAATCAGAATGGCATTCCGTTCACGTCAACATTTGTATTGTACAGTTTGGGGTATTGAATCAAAAAGAAACAAGACACCACAGGCGTTCTAAAAAATCGTTATTTCTTTGTCTGAATACACTCCAGGCCCTTAATCTCAATTCATACCCTCCGAAGTGTGTAATAACGATCCATTGCAGGTGATCTATAAAAGCCTGGTCTCCTCGGCTCTTAGCACTAACGTAACACCTAGCTCCAGTGCACTGTAAACCAGTCAGTATATACAAAAGATAAATGATGGTCATCGAAATGTTGGCTCTTAAGAAATTTCATGGTTGTGCATCAACAACTTTGTATTTAGTTATTGTTATTATTATTTACGTATTTAGTGCTAATTTGTATTCTTCTCAAATGTTTCTACCACATGTAGCTGTGTACGCTAAGTCACCAAAGGAACCCATGCTCAGTGAAATGCAGCGGTACCAATGGCAATGATCAAAGGTCTGTTTGCTCATTGAAATATCTAGAATCACAGTATATTCATCTATAGTGATTCAAAGTTGACGTCCTAATGTGCGATTCGGCTTATGACCGCGTAAGACAGAGCGACATCGTACATTTAATGAGAAACAAAAAGTAGCAAATTCTTCTTTTGACGTTAGCGGAGTGACTCTGGGAGCTACCGAGGTCTTCCTCCATCTAGCATGTCAATAATGTCTAATAGGTGTAAGAACATATTCAGTTGGGTTGGGATTGTTTGCTCATTCCACGTAGATTTTTTAACAACTTAATTCAGTATTTCAGTATCTCTGTCAGTCAGTCTATACAGACTATGGCACTTGACAGACTATTTCAGTATGATACATAATAAAACGTACATGTGCATCATTGGAGGACAATGGAAAAAGACATTTACTTGAGGTATAACAAAATGGTGAAAGAGAGAAGGGTAACACTCATTGATCATTGGTCTGTATTTGAATTAACATTCCACGTAGATAGACTCTTTCTCCATCCCCTCGGGCGACCTCCTTCTCGAGTAATTTCGCAATAGACCATGTATTTGGTCTACTCTTTCTTGTACGCAGTTTGTCAACTACTTCACCAGATAGATCCGGATAAACAATGACACATGGAGACAGGAAATGAATCTTCAAAAACACCATCCACGTTTTATGGAAGCCTAGTAGTAGTTGTCTTGAAGAGTTGAATGATGTTTAACGCGTTTCCAACGCCCACTCTCAACCGGAAAACAATCCAACCCTGCAGTACCAAGTAGGGCCGGGTATCGGTACACCGTACCGGTACAAAACCTTTTTTTTTCATCGGACCGGTCCAGAAAATTCGGACCTGAAAAAATTAGGTGGACCGGATGTTGGACCGATTAAAAAATTAACAGATTATTTTATCAGGCATTCACACGTTTTGGCGCTTGCAGGTGGAAGAAAATAACAAGGGTGAAATATAGTAGAGTTTATAGTAATTTCTATCAGGTTTTACAGCCAATCGTACAGGTGCAGTAGATTTTAGAACACCAGTGTGAGTCTAATACTCCACCAAACAGATTTCTTTGCAGTGAAATGGACCATTGGTATGAGTCATACTGAATCAGGTCCAGGTTCAGGTCCGGACCTGAACCGGTCCTGGACCTGTTCAGTACCGGTACCCACCCCTAGTACCGAGTGATGTTTAACGTGTTTTTTATTCACTTCGACAGACAAGACAGACGTAGTGGTCTCGCACTCAAGTAATCTACTTATATTCACCAACACTATACATAAATATATACAAGAACATAAACATAACCAGACTAAGCAAAATACAAAATGAAGCAAGATGTAAACAATACTGATAACAAATGAAAATTGAATAATTTGGATGACAAGATCCCATCCCCATCCCAATAACAATAGGTCAAGTTCTACAGACATCAAAAGATTGGTAGAATGAATAAATCAGGTTGTAAATCGTTTAGATGTTGCAATTAACGTGTTTCCAACGCCCACTCTAAATCGGAAAAAAATTCAACCCTGCAGTACAGCTGAGGGAGATGGATCTCTCCGAGTCTCCCTGAAACGCTTCGCGAGGAGGCGAACAGATGGGTAATGGGCTGCCGTACCCCCTGTAGAGCTTCCCACCGAGTCCTCCTAGCCTCTCGGGAACAAGTCTGGTGTACGTATGAGCAGTCATGCTGCCATCCTTATCCACTTACATCGTTTGCGCTGAAGAATATGTATTGAACACTTTCAAGACAAGGGACTACACTTTTCCTTTACTTCAGACGTAAAAAAGAAAAGTGGTCCCATGGCCTTCTTTTGAAGGGAAGGCCATATAGGCACAGTTTCCCATTGAGTCATATTCTCAGGGAACACGACTGAAGTGTTGAGGCGTCCTGGTATGGGTCTATTTAACAGCAATTAGAAAATGGAATGAAGCCAACTCCACATCCTCCTTGCAAACTATATGCTATTTCCCTTGTTTGTAACGAAACCAGACGTTAATATTGCTTTTTCAAACTAATAACTAATCATCAAAGGAGAGACCAGATATGAATAGTCATTGAACAATGGGAGAAGCGCATGCGACTCTCCTTTGCCACTTACATCATTTGCGCTGAAGAATGTGTATTGCACGCTTTCAAGACAAGGAACTACACTTTTCCTTTACTTCAGACGTAAAAAAAAAGAAGAGTAGCCCCATGGTCTTTCTTTTGAAGGGAAGGTCGTAGGGGTACAGCTTCCCACCGAGTCCTTCTTTCGGGAACACGCCTGAAAGGTAGAGGCGTCCTGGTATGGGTTCATTTGACAGCTACTAGCAATTGGAATGAAGCCAAATCCACATCTTCCTTGTGAACTATATGCTATTTCCCATGTTTGTAACGAACAAGACGTTAAATATTGCTTTTTCAAACTAGTAACTAATCACCAAAGGCGAGACCTGAGGCGAGATATGAGTAGTCATTGAACAATGGGAGAAGCACATGCGAGGTCCCATTGCCTTTTTTCAAGGGAAGGCAGTAGCCGTAGGGGCATAGCTTCCAACCAACCAAGTCATTCTTTTAGGAACATGTCTGAAGGGTTGAGGCGTCCTGGTATGGGTCCATTTATCAGCAACTAGAAATTGGAATGAAGCCAACTCTACATTTACCTTGAACAAAGTAGCTCTAGGCAATACAATTCACATTGCAAAAGTTGCTCAAGCAACTAGATAAGTTGGTAACAATCCGTTGTGTCAGGCAGCATCCCTCATCAACGAATATAGGATCGAACTACGACTCGAATGGTACCCAGGCTAGGAATTTCCTCCCGAGATGTAGACCATAAGGAAGAATGATGAAGTGCTTCTTTGAAAGTGCCACATCGTCTTCTGGTAAGATTCTTGGCTTCGTTGTTCATTTTAAACCTTTCCAATCCATTACACGTTTCCCTTTATCTGGGAGATTCTTTTCAACCTTTATTTAGCCTTGATTTGTATTCCCTTCGACCTGATCCGTTTTTCAAGGGTTCAAGGTTTGGAGGAGGTCAAGAGGTCAATCCATAACGCATAGTTTTATTTACAATAATACAAAAAAATGCTTTTCCATAATCGTGTTCCCTTAGTCAGTCCATAGTTACTCATTTGTGTTTCGTAACATGTTCTTTAAAGTTACTACCGAGTTTGCCTCTATATAGATAACCACCGATTTGCTCCAGTTGCATATTGGAAAATACTATTACATGAAGCGTTCACTAGTTGGTAGAGATAAGCTCCATGTCAATTAAGAACGTCCGAACTGGTACCGTATCTCCTCCGTTAATAAGGGCGTTTCGAAGCCATTCGGTACGGAAGGTTTAGAGGAATCGGCCATTTTCCGTACGACGCCAGGAAACTATCTACTAATTTGATAAAGTCTTCTTCGTTCCACAGCCTTACTTTAATTCTTCAGTGAACGTTTCGACGACCATCCTTCATCAGTACAAAAGGCGCCTACATTTGTTTGTTTGTTTGTTTATTTAAATATTTGCACAACAAAATGATAATATATATAAATACAGAAAAGAATAGAACATAAAACAGGTGCAAGAGGAGGAGAAAACCTTAACAGTTTATGCCCTGTGCCCTCCTCCTCTATACTTAAACCAGATGTATGATCAATGAATTCATAAATAACAAAGGAAATAAGCTAGCACATATGTTATAATAATACAAAAAGATGTATGATCAATGAAATCAGTAAATTACAAACAAAAGTTAAACATTTTGTAAAGAAATTTTAAGAAAGAATTGAAGGAAGGTTGTGTAACGAAGAAGACTTTGTTCAATTGATCTACCAACCTGATGAAACTATTTACGGAAACTATCTACTAGTTGTTAGTTATACATTATTTGCCATGCATTGTCCCTGATGCAATCGTTGCGTAGTAAACTTGACTATAATAACATGCGGCACTGCAAAGTATCAAGGGTAGTTAAGGCGCAGATATCTGAAAATTTAAAATGAAGCCAACTCTAGATATTCCTCCAGCAAAGTAACTAGTCATGACAGCCATGTAAATAATATAATTTACACTGCAAAACGTATTTAAGAAACTGATAGGTTTGGTAACGACCCCTCGAAAACTGCCAAAAGATAGCAGATACTGTCTAGAATGTCATACTAATACGAAGTGTATCACGTTGCTTGGGAAACGTCTGTACGTATTTTGTTTCGTATTAAATGACTGTCATTACAGGCTACTGAGTTAGAGGTATATCTAGAATGTAATCATGATATGCCTCGAAGCAAAATCGTTGTGTCAGCGCCAAACATGCAAATTCCATGTTTCTAACCAGAAAAAGAAATAATTGCTTTTTCATAATAATAACATATTAAATGTGATTCTGATGAAAAACCTGGGGGTAGGAGGAACCCCTTACATCCTTGGTCGGAAGTCCTCCTAGGAGACGGATACTCCGAACAACAAAGCTGCATCTGCTAGAGCCGCTTCACACGTTGCTTACAGTTGCCCCTGTGAAACTTAGTGCTCCAATGGACGAGAGGGTGGAGAAGGAATTGCACACCCCTCCTTCACCTTAAAAAGTCATGTGCAGGTCAGGCAAATGCCTGTCTGCCTGCTCATCTGTCAAATCGACAGGAGAATCCAAAAATGAAAAACCTACGAAACCAACATCTTTTTTTCAGTGACTGTTATAGTGGATGCTATCTGAAACGTCTGACCATTTCCAAAATCATATCAAGTTTTTTGAGTAACCGCTTTTTTGACATATCTTTCCATCTGGATGTCTAACCTACATAGACGTAAGCTACCTATCAATCAAGAAACACTGAAATTAGCCTTATGTACAAACGTTATGGACAGCTGGTCAACATGTCATGTCCGTGTCTTCCGGTACTTTCGTGGTCAATCCGTCCCAATCTCCGGCCTTATATGAAGCCGTCGTCTTGAGTGCAATTATGTTTGCTTATCTTTTATACCCTTCACCTATTTAGATAGCATTGTACGTCATCGGCTACTTGCTTCGTGACTGGCTTGCACATATTTCTATTTCGCACATCCTGTTATTGAAAAAGTGTGTACACATTGGCGGAGGTATCCTTATTAAGGGAAATCTACATTGAATGAACGGTCTCTTCAACTTCAGAGCAGAAAGAGAGCCTATGATACTAGTGGGCTTCCTGCAACTTTAGCTTGAAAAGAAAATCATTTTTTAGAACGGCGATTCAAACCCAACTCTTCTAACGAGGAACGGAATGCCAAATAGACCATGTACCAGAGCATGGCGGAAATGAACAATTATCATGGAAAGACTATATATTTTGCAAAACACTCGTGAACTGATGAAAGTCATAGCTTTGTAGCGTCTAACCGCAAATTGCAGTGCTTGTCTGGTATCGATAGGTATATTTTCACCAATGACGCATTAAAACATTTACCAAAGCAAGCGCCTAACAAACATCCAAGAAAACCTTCCGAAAGCTTTCTGATAATTATGTAGTACGCCTTCCTAAAAGTGAATGTCTAAAGTGCATATCTACTCTACCGATAATTATGACTGTAAACAAGAGCTTTTATTACAAAGTCTTCCCACTTGCAAACTCACTTCAAATCACAGACCATTCCAGTTGCTTTCACTTTCTGAACCACTTTCTCTTCTTAGAAGACGTCATCTTGATTACAGATGCATCTCTGAAGATTACAATTACGGTAATGACGTCGAATTATAATTCATGTTATTATGTTTACCAATCAATTACATTATTGCTCATCATTACTTTGAGTGCGCATAATTGTCTTGCTTTAAAACGCTTGTGGCAAGTCATTATATTGTATACATTAGAATATGAGGCAGAAACATTTACACAGTAGTGTATGCAAAAGGGGGGCATGAAGTACATGATATCATCGTAGACCATTTTTATAGACCTTTAAATCATAGCAAGAACGTTCATTTATGTTGGTAGAATACATTTTAGATACATGCTTTTAACCACTTAACTTCCAACACTTGAATTAACACTATAGGGAGTTACCCCTCTAAAGTTTTGGTCGAAATCCGTCGGCCTCATTCACAGAAGACTTAAGTCTCCAGGGCCATTCTATATCGTCGCACAAAGTCAAATTCTTAGACTCAGATCAGGATATCTTTTCACAAGGAGTGAAGGAGGCCCACCGACCCACCCTCAACAGAGACGGGGGGTGACATAGACTTTCTGATATTTATGAACCCCTCCTGTAAATGTGCTGTGATCCTGACGTCACTGCTGGAGATGAAAGGGTCATTCATTCTGTGAACAAGGTCGCGGTTAAAAGTCGATGGAGAAAATTGATAGGGGTGAGTCCCTATGTGTTAAGTCCAATGTTGGAAGAAAAGTGTTAGTATTTTTCTATCTTGTTGAATCACGATTTGCAAGATATATACCTTGGAAAACTAGATGGATGCTCGGTCGATGAGGACCATTGCAAAGATTACTACCATTACCATAAAACGGTAATTTCCTTCAAATGTCACAGTCATACTTAAAAGGGTGCAATTTGATTGACGGCGACAACGACCTATTGTACTTCAAAAGGTTGTAAGTAGGCAGGGCATCCTAGACATTAGCTTAATTGAGCACGTACTAATGGGGTGGAGGTTGTGCTGTGTGCCAATAGTTCAGCCGTCAAAAGTACTTTTGGACACCACTATCAGCGTATCTATCCGTCATGGTGAACATTGCTGACAGGCAAGAATAAAAACAAAAAATTAACGGTTCTTGGTGGGAGGCCAATGTGCAGATGTTGGATTCGTGGCGTCGGGCGTGGCGTAACTGGTAGAGCGTTCGGCTCGGAATCTATAGGTCCTGAGTTCGATCCCCGCTGTGCCCCCGACGTTGTGCCCTTGGGTAAGGCACTTTACACGACCTTCCTCACTTCACCCAGGTGTAAAAATGGGCACCGTGTATGTGGCACTGTTAATATAAGTTACAAAACTTGAGTGCAGTGCCACATTGTTTGTGTCTGTCCAAAAGCAAATAGAAAAAAATAAGATGTTGGAACATTGTTGCACCAAATCCGTAGTGTGTTTTGGCACACAATTAGACAGATTAGCCGAAGTGACTCGATGGACGTCACTCCGCCGTCAGGAAAGTGCCTTTCTCAAGGGCAATAGGCAAGGTTTAAAGTGTAAAGTTACGTGAAAGCATTGCAGTAGCTATAGGCAAACAAACATACGTGAGATGTGTCATTCACCCTCCATTAAGCGTTATCTCAAGCATTAAGTTTAATAAGTGACTTTCGTTGTTTCTAGAATCTATACTAGTGAAGTGAAATGAATCAAATAAAATCCACCGTATCCATTTTCCAAAGATAGACTTGACAGTTATGTTGATAAATTGATAATTCCATACGACTTATTCACTTCAAGCCGATATTTTGGAAAGAACTATGATCTAGACAACGGCTGACGTCAATGCCCCACCTTTTGGACCTTCTATAAATGACGTCAGGAAGCTATTACATCAAAAACGCTTTATGTGCCCATAGTTCGACTGCCAAGAGTATTTTCGTTCATCTTCTCAATCTATAAATCTGTCTTTTTTTAATGTGACCGCCATCGTTTTTTACATTGACGTTTTTGCAAAATCGAGTTCAACCAAGGTCTACCGAACACGTACAGTGGAAGAGTCCAAAGTCAAACTTTTCTGGTCTGTGTATTCAGAGCGTCAAGCAGAGCACATCAGAAACTTGATTACATGGAACGCTTTCGCATACCATACCAGATGTTCATGCAACGGCGAGCGTTACGTTTGAATCTTATTACAACAAATATATACAGTACGGAACTGTCGTCCGCAAATAGGAAGGAGCAAGTAGTTAAACAACCCACCATGTCTTTAATGTATGCAAGCAAGAAACAAAAGGGTGCCTAGTACCGAGCCCTGGGGTACACCTGCGCCAACTAAACGCTTTGTAATCACCTACTAAACCCTTCAATCAATAGCTTGTTACACTTCGTGTATTTTGGACTACCTGAAACATTTCCTAACTTGCTGTGAATTGTTATTGCTATTGCTATTTTATTTGTCTTTTATTGATCTTTTTGAGAAGTGGTGTTTATATAAGCATGTTGCTAGAGTGCACCACATCTCTTTCCTGTACTGTACGTTGTTGATCAATAAAAAACGGCGCTGCTCAGTGAAGCTACGTTTATAATGATAGATACTGCATGTAGAAGCGAATGATCAGGGAAAGCGTCCATTCACCATCTATTTGCTCGGTTAAAGAGCTGTTTACACGAGACGTTAACGCTACCCATGAAGGCAGTTGTTGTGGACAATTTGCTATTGCAATTTTGTTTGTCTTTGTCAGTTGTAATGTTTTCGAGAGGTGATGTTATTACTAGAGGTCATGTTGATATAAGCATGTTGCTAGACAGCACCACTTCTCTTTCCTGTACTGTATGTTGTTAATCAATAAAAAACGGCGCGCGTAGCTACCTGTAAGGCCCGCCAAGTGAAGCTGCATTAATAATGATTGATACTGCATGTAGAAGCGAATGATGAGGAAAACACATCCTTTCACCATCTATTTGCTCGGTTAACGAGCTGCTCCCAATAGAATTACACGAGACGTTAACGCCATCCATAAACGCAGGCGTTGTGGACAATTTGCCTTTGAAACAGAAATCCGATGATGTGTGAGCAGTGATACAGAAGAAAGACTAGTGACAATGATGCATTACATACAATGGTGAATAAGTACTACAACGTCCTCTAGGCGTAGCGGTTGATTATCACCTTCAACGCACACGTTCATCTCAATTGAATGATCCCACTGTATTTTTGAAAAAAAAAAACACTTTGCATGTTGAATACTTTCAGATTACTACTAGTTCGTTTTCACAGCTCAATGCATAAAACGCAGTCTTCCCGAAACATTTGACAGCTTTCTGAATTTCACATCACATATTTCTAATTCTCACCAAATCAATCAATTACATAATCCACAATTTAGAACTTCCTAGAATGTGACAATTCAAATACGTCAATATTTGGAATAGTCTCTCCCCATCAAGAATTTTACCTTTTGGATTATTACTTTTAAAGGTAATCTTAGAAAAAAATCTGCTTTCCAACCCCACCACTTCAAATTTAACATGTCATTGTCTCTGTTACTTTGTCTAATCTGCAAATAAACAAACAAACCTCAGTAAAGCGAAACAGATGTTACCAGGAGCTGCGTGGAAAGGATGTGACAAACTTTATCATGACAGCTGTATATTCTGATGAATTATTACAACGAAAAGGTTAAACCTTCGTTGCATTCAATTTAAGCAAGATGTAACTTTCTCCCATTTCTATGTATTAGTTTAACATAGTCCGTGTAAATCAACATGATCCATCCTCATCTTTCTAACATCTATTCTGACATGTACACAGAGCTTCAAACTTTTCTTAAAAGATTTCGTTTCCAGTACAAAGGTCCATTTATCGTTATATTGAATAAGCCCCATTTCAAGTCATACCATTGGCCCCAAATCAGGTTCTCACATCATGTATCTCACTAATGACAGCTTTCGGTGTTTTCAATAACGTCGGTGCAATTTTTAGCTCTAGGGGATCAAAGAAGAGGGGGTGCAATCACCCGCGGGCTCAATCAACAGGTCTAAATTGGATTCTATGTCGCTAACGATACCATCGGCACGTTGTGAGTGGTACACGTCCGATAATTGCGTCAGGCATGAGGAAGGACAATGAATTCTACTGGCAAGTAGTTTCCAAGCTTTCGGGTTGTTCTTAGATGGAATGCAACAGTACCAAGGTAAAATTTGGGGACTAGAAACAAAACTAGAGCGGGTGGGGCTAGCTGATAGCTATGACAGCAAGGATGGTGTCATCGGCACTTTGTAAGAGGTACACGTCAGATAAAAACAGCTTCAGGCATGATGGAGGAGAATGAATTTTACTGGCACGTAGTTTAAAAGCTTTCGGGTAGTTCTTAGCTGAAAGTGAGAGGTACACGTCCGATAATAGCGTCAGGCATGGTGAAGGAAAATGAATTTTACTGGCAAGTAGGTTTCAAGCTCTAGGGTAGCTTTTACCTGATAGACGACGTGACAAAGATGACATTTTGGGGACTAGAAACAAAACGAGAGCGGGGTGGGGCTAGCTGTGAGCTATGTCAGCAAGAATGGCGGCACCATGGTAGAGGATTTTTCTTTGTATTTATTGTTTTATTTGAATCTCACTATTTAACACTAGTTTTACACTATTCAGTATTCTGCACCGAAGTCATTGAAATTGTGTTAACGGCCGTAGCATCAAGCTGACCTACTTGCTGCTACGACCTTAACACAATTTCAATGACTTCGTTGTCTCATAGACCTAAGATTGATGTTGAAATGAATTTATTTATTGGTTTGGCTGTTCAGCACGCACAGTCGGGCTGCCCAACTAGCCTGTGGCTATTACAAATGGAAATTAACAAGGACAGAATGAAGATATGGGTTAGAAGAGAAAAGATATAGTCACCATGGATTGCCAAATGGTGCTTCATGGGTATGTCAAGTAGCTTGAGGAGAGGCTGAACTGATCAACTACGTGAGCGGTATCTGTATCTATATAGCCGGTATAACCGCCCTATGGCGTAACACACCAGCTTCGCAGGCAGGCGGCGCGGCAGCAGCTGGTTATATCACACCGAACGACCCGTCACACCTAACCTTTGCACATCTATCTGCAAGCGTTCTTTAAAACAATCCAGAGATGATACCCTACTGTGCTTGGTGATAACAAATTCCACCCTACGATATAGTTCTGGGAAAATACGAATTTTTGAACACATCAATCCTAGGTTGGTAACTCTTGTACTTGTCATGGCTGTTTCTTGTTCTTTTTTGAGCTGGTATTAGATACTTATCAGTCGGTACGTCCACCAGTTTGTTTGTCATTTTGTACATCATGCAAAGCCTGGACATTTTCCTTCTGTCTTCAAGTGATGTCCACTGTAGATCTGTTTTCATTTTGGTAACACTAGCATTCCTGTTGTAGTTGTTCGTACATAATCTATAGGTGAGCGGTACATCTTGACTTTCATTTGTTATGTGAGCGTGCCAGGCAGCAAGAATTTAGAAGAGGCCAGGCTGATGCAGAGTCCTGGAGAAAAGCCAAATTTGGGCCAATTTAACCTCCCAGAGCTGATGGTTTCATCAGATCGGTAAAACTTGGCCTGTTTTGTGCTGCAGATTTACTCACCCATTCGATGGGCTTTGCAGTGGTATGCAGCTTTTACATGAGAAATACCCCAAACTCATAACAATACAGCTCAGCACGCCAAATATGTCCATCCGGTTACGGCGTATATAAACGGGTTTGGCAGGAATTGGGTTTTTAATGGCACATGAGCGTTTTGCCTTACGAACCCCCATGTGTACATTCGTTACTTTCAAGTCTGAAATCGCCGTGTTTAGAATACGTTTAAGCCCTAGGATCAAGAAGTAAGAGGCCGTGATGCACGAATCATGAGACGGTTACTGCAAACGAGCCGGAAGACTCAGTCTCTCCTGGGACCCATTAAGCTTTTCCATGCAACTCAAAGTGTCATCGTTTCCATATCTTAACCCCCAGAAGCCATTTAGGGCAATCCCAACTAGTAACATTTAGAAGATGAGCTTGTCTACGTTCTTGCGACATTTACCAAACACATTAAGGAAAGTCAGCTCAAAGACGTGTCAAATACAAAGTTATGTTAAAGTTCAATGTCTTCATAGATATAGTTTGACATTAATTTCGACGCAATCGCAAAGGAGATGTTCTTGGCTGCTAGCTATTACATGTTATCCCCCCATCGGTATTGCTGGTAACGTAAGCTGTAATGTTTCTCAAATACAGAATTATGTAAAGGTTCAATGACATCAGACAAGTGTATATGGTATAATCTTGATTTTGATACTAAAGTTGGTCTCTCCCTGTTACGGCACTGTTTTGTTATTTTTGCCGATGTATAATTTAGATATTGCGTAATACGTAAAAGTGTGACTTAAGACAACAAAACGTAAGAAAATCTCTGAAATTTGTTGAGTAATCTTTCGAACCCCGCAGGGCCGCACCGGTGTCCCAGGTGTAGTGAGATAGCACCTTAAGGAGGGTTAATGTCCGTTATTTGACTGTCCCTATTAACACACCTGTCATTCCCATTGGTATTCTTGCTAACTAACGTAAGCAGTCATGCATGTTTTTGAGACATACAACCATGTAAAGGTTCAATGACATCGGATATATCCATGTACATTAACTTCGATGTTAAATGCGGGGATAACGTCCGTTTGACACTCTCATCAGTAACACATCTGTCTTTTCCCATTGGTATTCTTGCTAACGTAACCAGTCATGCATGTTCTTGAGACATACAACCATGTAAAGAATCATTGCCATCGTATATATCCATGTAGATTAACTTTGATGTTAAATGCGAGGATAACGTCCGTTTGACACTATCCTCAGTAACACACCTGTATTTTCCCATTGGTATTCTTGCTAACGTGAGCAGTCATGCATGTTTTTGAGACATACAACCATGAAAAAGTTCCATGACATCAGATATATCAATGTAGATTAACTTTGGTATTGAGATAAATGCGGGGTTATGTACCATTTGACTGTTCGCTATAACACATCTGTCTTTTCTCAATGGTATTCTTGCTAACGTAAGCAGTCATGTATTATTCCTAGACATACAACCGTGTAAAGGTTCATTGACATCGGGTACATCCATGTAGATTAACTTTGATATTGAGACAAACGCGAGGTTAAGTACCGTTTGACTGTTCGCTATCAAAACGTCTTTCCAAGTTAGGAATTATGGTGAATGCAACGTGCCACGTTTCTCAAATACAGTACTATGTAAAAAGGTTCATTGACACCATTCAGTTTAACCAACGTTCACTTTGAGACAAAAATGGGGTTAATGGCTATTTGGCAGCCCGCTATACAAGGGACTTCTCCCAAGTGTTCCTTCTTGAATTCTAATAGAAGGAAAATACCAGTAGAATACCAGTAGAATGATGATGATGTCACTATTATGCACTGCTTACATCCGAACGGACGTAAGCTTTGCGCTCATCTGTTTGGAGGTCAATCCCCCACAATAAAACAAAGTAATGTTACTATCCAAAGGAATTCCCCCAAATGGTACGTCTTCTAACAGAAGTGACAATCCCAGTAGAAGAAATGATGTCACTAGTACGCAAGGACGTAACGGACGTAAGCTTAAATTGTTTGGCGGTCCATCACGCACAATAAAACAAAGTAATGTTACTATCCAAAGGAATTCTCTCAAGTTGTACTTCTCCTAACAGAAGTGAAAATCCCAGTAGAAGAAATGATGTCACTAGTACGCACAGCTTACATCCGAACGGACGTAAGCTTAAACTGTTTGGCGGTCCATCACGCACCATAAAACAAAGTAATGTTACTATCCAAAGGAATTCTCCCAAGTTGTACTTCTTCTAACAGAAGTGAAAATCCCAGTAGATGACATGATGTCACTAGTACGCACTGCTTACATCCGAACATACGTAAGCTTGACACTCATCTGTTTGGCGGTCAATCACCCACAATAAAACAAAGTAATGTTACTTTCCAAAGGAATTCTCCCAAATGGTACTTCTTCGAACAGAAGCGAAAATCCCAGTAGAAGAAATGATGTCACTAGTACGCACTGCTTACATCCGAACTGACGTGACACATCTGTTTGGCGGTCCATCACGCACCATAAAACAAAGAAAGCTTCTTCCCATATGAGGTTTCTAAAGGACGAGGCGCTTTCCTTGATGTATTCTATTGTTGGACAGAACGCACATGAGTATCAACGATGCTTAAACCTTAAAACCAAATAACAGTTAGCAGAGAAAAACCAAATAACGGAGCAGAACACTTTGTGCAAATGCCTGTAGCCTCTTACAGCTTAAACTTAGATATCTGATGTCATGTGATAAACTTCTCTGGTACTTAACGGATCATAATGACCGTCAGCGGGGGTCTTTACGCCTCGTTGAAAATCGAAAAATCTTGAGAGATTTATTCCAAACATCTTGAGATGTTTTGACTCAACTGGAGATTGTTCATGAGAATCTTGAGAACGTTTTACTAAGTCTCAAGATTCTTTTAAAAGATCTCAACATTTTTTTCCAGACCCTTTCAAAGCATCTCAATACACATTCAAAGCATCTCAAGATACGTTTATGACGTGGCAGAATATGGCAGAATATTGAGAATATTCTCCTCTAAATGCTAGCTCAGCTACATGGACTTTCAAACCAACTGTGCAGGCGATAGCTTGACAAATTTCCCCGACAGTTATTCAAGGCCACATAGCAGTTGGGTGCGCCTTGGTCTCTCACTCCCGAGACTTCAAAGACACGTGCAAAAAGAGCTTCTCTGTTCCCCGACGCCACATCTTTACACTCTTAACCTTTACAGCATTCATTATCGCAACATGGCTGTGAACATGCCGCACTTCTGAACCACCCTCACAGAGCGCGGTGGCGCCAGCGCCGTATCTATATGGCGGCAATGTGCCGTTACTATGGCAACTCGGCACGATATCTTTACTGGTGATATACAGCCCGTGTTTTGAAGACGCTGTTCAAATAGGGTACAATTATGAATTTTAAGTGTTACTTCTCCATAGGTCCTCGTAGTTACAAAAAAAAAATTGCCACTAACCTCAAACCTTAAGGAGCACATTGGCGCCAGCGTCGTATCCTTAAGGCGGCAATGTGCTGTTACCATGGCAACTTGGCAAGATATCTTTACTGGTGATATACAGCCCTTGGTTTGAAGACGCTCTTCAACCAGGGTGCAATTATGGATTTTAAGCGTTACTTCTCCATAGGTCCTCGGAGTTTACGAAAAAACAAACTTGCCACTAGCCTCAAACCTTAAGGAACACATTGGCGCCAGCGTCGTATCCTTAAGGCGGCAATGTGCTGTTACCATGGCAACTTGGCAAGATATCTTTACTGGTGATATACAGCCCTTGGTTTGAAGATGTTCTTCAACCAGGGTGCAATTATGGATTTTAAGCGTTACTTCTCCATAGGTCCTCGTAGTTAACCAAAAAAAACTTGCCACTAACATCAAACATTGGCGCCGGCGTCGTATCTTTAAGGCGGCAATGGTTTGTTAACATGGCAACTTGGCACGATATCTTAAGTGGTGATATGCAGCCAGTGGTTTGAAGACGCTGTTCAAATAGGGTACAATTATGAATTTTAAGCGTTGCTTCTCCATAGGTCCCCGTAGTTAACAAAAAAAACTTGCCACTAACCTCAAACCTCAAGGAACATTGGCGCCAGCGTCGTATCTATATGGCGGCAATGTACCTTTACCATGGTAACATAGCACGATATCTTTAATGGTGATATACAGCTGCAGCCTGTGGTTTGAAGACAGGGTACAATTATGGATTATAAGTGTTGCGAGTCCATGGACTTTAGGGAAAACACTGCTAACATTGCCACCAACTTCAAATCTTAAACCTTAAGGGGCACATTCAGTTCAGTTCAGTTCACCTTTATTTATACTGATAAGCCCTATCGGCCAACATGTAGGCCGTTCTTCCTAGGGGACCAGTTAAGGACCAGTTGAGGGGAGGTGTCACGGGAGAAAATAAATAGATAAACAAAATAGACATTAATACAGTTATTTACACTAGATACAATCATAATATCAAATTCAAACTCATAATATCGATATCAGCTAGCAGTTCGAAATTAATCCATGTCGGAAGGCTCGCAAAGAGGGAGAATTCCGTACATCTTCTGGGATGATGTTCCAGACTGCCGGACCCGACACCGCTAACGACCTCCTCACACACTCCCTGCTCACACGGGGCGCAATCAACTTCAGGGTTGAAGATTGTCTGGTAGCTCTAGCTGCGTTTTCGCGGCATGTCATAAAAAGTTCACCCATGTGGGCTGGTAGCATGTTGTTAAGCGACTTATACACTACTAGGAGCTTATGCATTTTGTGTATGGATTGTATATCTTTCCACCCAAGGAGATGGTGCACTACAGTAGTTGGAGTTCTGGACTGAACACCCAGAATAAGTTTACCCACTCTGTTCTGCATCCTCTGCAGTCTTTGGATTTGCACTGTACTGGCTCCATCCCACACTGAGGAACAATAGGTAATGTGAGGTAGAAAAATGGTTTCATACATTGTTAAGAGTGCTGCCTTTGTCACAAGTGGGCGGACTTGTCGCATCATGCTAAGTGCACGCTTCAGTTTGCTTAACACGGTCTCTACATGCATGTCCCATTTAAGTTCTTTATCCACAGTAACACCTAGATACTTATATGCTGGGACTACGTTCAACATGTCATTGTTTATGTGAACGAACAGTTTGTGTGTGTTCAAGAGCCGTTTGTTGGTTCCAATGAGCATTGCTTTGCATTTGTTTGCATTTATTGATAGGCTATTGGCAACAAACCAGTTTGACAGCCTGTCTAGGTCAGATTGTAAAGCAAGTTGAACACTTGCTAAGTCAGGATGACTAACATAAAGTATAGTGTCATCAGCATATAAAGCAATATGGCATTTACATACACAGTTGGGCATATCGTTCACATAAATTAGATATAACAGAGGGCCTAGTATAGAGCCCTGGGGGACTCCATAATTAACTGTACAAAAATCTGATGTATGACCATTGACTGAAGTGCAGTGGGATCGCCCAGACAGATAGGACTGGAACCACTTAGCGGACTGACCAATTATACCATAGGCTGACAATTTTTGCATAAGGATACTATGATCTATGGTATCGAAGGCCTTGGACAGGTCAATAAAAATTGCACCTGTGATGTTTCCATTGTCAATTGCCTTATACCACTCCTCAGTAACAAGGTGTAGGGCAGTTTCAGTCGAATGTTTCCGACGGAAACCAGATTGTCTGTCAGACAGCAGGTTATTTTCCGTCAAAAACTGATAAACTTGTATGTGAACTGCACGTTCAAGGATCTTAGAGACTGCCGGTAGGATACTGACCGGTCTATAATTACCCGCCTCCGTTCTGTCCCCAGCCTTGAAGATTGGCACAATCCGTGCTTTTTTCCAGTCTGTGGGAAGTTCTGAGGTTAACAAGGACAAATTCATAATGGAAGTTAATGATGGTGCAATGACAGGAGCAGCTGCTCTAAGCAGGCGACAGTTTAGCCCATCCAGCCCACTGGCTTTGTTGACTTTCATGGTTAGGAGTTCATTCAAGACAAATGATTCAGAGATGGGTTGGAAACTAAACATAACCTTACTGTGTTGCAGAAACTGCAAAGGGTGAAAGAGAGACGTGCATCTCTGTATCATAGCAGCTAATTTGCCAGCTGCATGGCCAAAAAAGGAGTTAAGTTCTCTGGCTATAGCAGAGGGTGAAGACTCTACTTTACCATCACTGTTTACCAAGCTGGGTATCTCAGAGGACTTCTGGCGCCAGTGTTGTATCTTAATGGAGGCAATGTGCTGTTACCATGGCAACTTGACAAGATATCTTTACTAGTGATACATAGCCTTTGGGATGTAGAGCACAACTATGCACTTTATGTCCTTTATGTTTAAGCTTTTCAGAGAATTACTTCTATCTAAAACCTATAGAATATTGTCTGGTTTCCACATCAGCTATATACGCCATATCGACAACTAATTCCTATTAGGTACAGTCTATCGAGTTGTGGGTACAAGGCAACAGATATTGTTCAACGTACGTGTGCAAAACTACATAAACCTATGAGCAAGTCAGCATAATACGTGTGACTACAATTCCAAGACCTTCTTTAATCTTGAGGTTACATTTAGACTTGACTTTGACATATGAGGTGTCTGATTTAAAAACATTGACATCGTAACAGCCCTACATGGGCGCCAACAGTAACGGACGTCTGGTTTCTAGCGTTACCTACAGAGTGTTGGTGGAATAGCTTACCACGTACGGTGTTGGCTGGGTCGCCTCTACATCTAATCCTACCTGGTATTGGACAAAAGCACTCGCTTTTAACCTGTCAACGCATTTCCTTCCCAAGACTTGGCGGGGATAAGAAAAACCTTTCCTGCTGTCCTCAAGGTTCTATCGAACGCATTTCTATCGAACGCTCCTTTGATGAATGGGCGCTGCATGCAGCCCAGATGTTGGCAGTAGATAGTCCGTGAACTTTAACCACGGAAGGCCGGACCTTGCCCAGCCGGTAAGGACACCGCTTCAGAGGCGTGCAGGTTCAGTGGAGGCCAGATCGACTCCCTGATACATAAAGCCTCCTAGATGAACTTTCCGTCCGGTAGAGACGAAGTGGTTATAGATAGGGATCTGTCTGGACCTTGGTAAGGTCGGTAATACCCAACGTTAACCAACTTCCCATCAAGACCGAGGGCCGCTTGCGAAATTGCCTGAAAGTGAGGTGCGAACAGAGAGATCCCTCTGCATGAAGCTTTGGTCATTAAAACTATAGAAACTATAGGAGACAGAAGACTAGAAAGGCCATAGTTTTGAAGGAAATGCAGGATGTTTTTGAAGGGGAGAAAAAAGGAAAATCGTAAGAAAAGAAACTAAAAGTAAGCCGTGGCCCTTTGCCAATCTATTCACACACAATAGTAAAAAATGTCCGTATGTTACGAAGCGTCCCTTCCAACCCGTGTGCAAAATTAATAAAAAGCGTACAATCACCAAGCGAACCACAAGCAGAGTGGGGGGGGGGGGCAAATATTCTATAAACCACACGTTTCACAGGGCTGGTGGTGACGTCATCGCCCAGTTTTGAGTTTTGATTGGCTAAATTCGGAAGAAAAATAATCCGGCTACAAAAAACAAAAAGTTTACCTTCGGAAATTTAATCATCACCTGATCTCGCTCCAGGGCATTTTTAATGCTGTCATCAGGGTTGGAGAGGTTTTCTAAAATTCATTTATCCTATCAGGCAAGTACATAAAAAAATTTCTTGCCCAAACCAACTTGCCCGAAATTCAAACTACATTGTGCTTCTACGTATTTATTTTCATTTCCATCGACGGAATTCTTGTTATTGGCTCTAGCTATTTTTCTGCGTTGACCAGTGCTTGATGCCATGACTGAAAAGTAGCAAGTATGTCAGGTCGAGCAAGTGAGGTAGCACATGCACTTCACCTCACCTCACCTCACCGGTCCCATAGCCTCATGGGCCGTAGGGGCAGCAATGCCTTCAACATAAGTCTTGCCCGATTGGTATTTTCGCTTTCCCAAAGCGATAGGGTTAGTGGACTTGTCCAACCCTGTGCTGTGCAGTATTCATCCTTTGCTTTTACAGGCAAAATTGGCAAATACCCAGTGCGAAACATTGTAGTCAGAAAACCCCCAGGTCTTAGCGACAAGGCTTTTCAGAAGCGTAATTGACAATTTACAAGCACATAGATGTCCCTATTGGAAGGAGAAGCCAATAGTTCAGTCCTGGAGGATTTACATAAGTTGATATATATAGATCTCGTGTTTTTACTGGTCATAAACTACGTACGTTTGACTTTGAAACTACGAAAGTCTTGCTTATCTATGAATCGATGGAATAGGGTGATTTCATCGTTTGTACCGAAGAGCAAGAGCTTCATAACCTGACAGATTTTCTTGATCAGCTCAGAATGGGAAGGACTCCTACAGTGTTTTCGATAGTTGTGGTGTTGTTGTTGTTTTTAACGTGCTCAAGGTGTGGCTCTCCTTAAATTCGACATCGGCGTCCTTATTCCAAGCTAGGTACTCACTTACACCGGGAAATCTTTATTGACGCGACAAAAGTACAGCGACTTTCGTAAGGTCTACATGTATAACAACTACTTACAGTGCAACTAAACAGACATATATGGATATATATAGGTATGAATAAGTCAACATATCGGATCTAGCAAGTCATTTACATTATTGATTCTACGGTATAAGAATTCGTGGATATATTTGCCTACTTGTACACAGTGAGGATTATCGCCTCCCAGAATGTAGTCGAGTTTATCCATCGAACAGAGAGTAGCAAATTCTTTAGAACAAGCGGAAAGTAATGTGAACAGCTCTGTGCGTTTGTCATTATATATCGTGAACAATCCACAACAAAGTGACGTTACACCTGAGTATTACAATCGACGATATTCTTGTTAAGTGCCTTTCAAAATGACTCAACGTCGAAGCATATCAGAAGACAACAGTTTGGAGCCAAACGTCCTACTGTTACGCCAATTGCAAGCGACGCCAATTGTTGAAAACCTCAATGATGTATCACTTTCAGCAACGCAAAAGATTACCTTGAATGTGCATCTGCACACACCCCTACAATCAGCCGAATACTACAGGGCAATTTGTCGGAAGTTTCCAGCTGCGTTCAGCATCATTGGACTTCCAAGGTCACTCGGAACAGTGCAGTACTTAAGAAGTAATCCCATCTCTCTTAAGAGACGAGGTGATGGGAGATAGAGATCGAGCTGTCTACAGTCCCGCTCATCGACATCGGAAGTCTATCCACTCGACCTTATTAAAGAGATGCTATCAGAAGGAAAGGATCAGTAGTTGACCACCGCGTGTGGGCTGACCTAGGCGAGATAATTGAAAAAATACCGTCTATAATTACTTGATGGTGATTGTTTGTTACCATCGTGAAAAGAGAAGATGTTGCTTTTTTATGTGTCTTTGTTTGTTTGTGTTAGTGTGGTGTGTTGGTTGACCGATGTGAAAAAATACCGTCCTACGTTGATGGTGATTGTTTGTCACCTTCGTGAAAGAGAAGTTGTTCCTTTTTTTTATATGTGTTTTCCGTTTGTTTGTTTGTTTGTTTGTTTGTTTGTATGAGTATGTTGTGTGTCCATATCTATTTGAATACCGTAGAGTTGCAGGACGTGAGATGGGGGACAGTGTAGCAGTAGACTGGCAGGATTGGAAGGTTGGCTTGGCTTGTAATTGGGTCCAAATGTGTCTTGCAGACTGACAGGAAAATGCATAAACAGAACAGCTTGTTATCAGAAGGGAAGGATCAGTAGTTGACCACCACGTGCGGTCTGACCTAGGCGAGATAATTGAAAAGAATACTGTCTATAATTACTTGATGGTGATTGTTTGTCACCATAGTGAAAGAGAAGATGTTGCTTTTTTATATGTGTCTTTGTTTGTTTGTGTTAGTGTGGTGTGTTGGTTGACCGATGTGAAAAAAATACCGTCTTACTTTGATGGTGATTGTTTGTCACTTTCATGAAAGAGATGTTGTTGCTTTTTTGATATGTGTTTTCCGTTTGTTTGTTTGTTTGTTTGTGTTAGTGTTTTGTGTGTTCACATCTATTTGAATATTGTAGAGAAACAGGATGTGAGATGGGAGAAGGTGTAGTGGTAGACTGGCAGGATTGGAAGGTTAGCTTAGCTTATAATTGGGGGAAAAGTTGTCTTATAGATTGACAGGAAAATGCATACACAGAACAGCTTGGGCAGAACTAGCAAGATAATTCCAATATTGAATGAAACCAGAAGTCCAGAAAACTTAAAATTTCTGTTTTGTTATTACTTTACACTGGTGGGGCTTGTCTGGTTTGCCTGCAAGTCTTCTGGTGCCCTTTAGTGAACTGTAATGTAATGACAAACGTTTTTAAAAAGGGATTGCATAAATAAACCGTATATTGTGTTCCATGATGAAATACGCGCTCCAAAGGAAAATACTCTCCCTTTATCTAGATTACAGATGACGAATGAAAAGCGAGCCGTTGATCTAGTATCGCGTTGGCTTCTCCTTAGCAGACTTGTCGTAAATGGAAAAAAGCTAGTTTTTGAGTCAACCAGACAGGTCAAAGCTATATAAATCTTACCCAGAAGGGTTATGTAAGATTTTGTCGTGCCAGGCGTCTTAGCTGTGCTGACATGCCTACTCATTTTCCAAGAAGTACAGCGAGTTGTAGATCCCTTCCTGGCACTTTGGGCTTGACCGCCGTAACATGTAATTTATAATAACATAACTGTGAACGTGCTAATTTTCAACACACATGTATCATTCTGACTAAGGGATGCGTTATTTTAATTAGATATATTCATCTTTTACTTATCTCATCCATATGGGAGCGAAATTACAAGTATCTGGGCAAAACACTGGTGTGTCATGGCTAGCAACAACGGGGTATCATGGTTGAACCTTGCTTAGGCACTTTCATTTATTTACTTATTTCTGTTTTCTTTATACAAGGTTGAACACATTTAGTGCTTAGCTCATTGCTTTCCAGGCGTGTCCTATACAGAAAAACATACACAGAATAGCATAAACAAAGAAATAAGAGAAACTAAAACTAAACCATCAATAAACGAAAATAACAATATACTGTAAATGTATTTAAGTTCCTTGGGATTTTATTTCGCGGTAGCGGGAAAAAGGTCGACTTTTTCCAGTGGTTTTATGTTCAAGGTAGCACCATACACTGTAGTCTCTTACTGCCATGGAAAAATGTTCGTAGTCGTTTTAAGTTCGCGAACCGTGAACATTAAACCGTGAATGTTTCTGCATTTACAGTATATGCAACCTTCAATCAATCTGCCAATCAAATGCTTTATGTGGAAGGCAGGGCCAGGAGGTCAGGGATCAGTAGTTTATTGAGTGACAGACCAGGAGTGGCCACTTTAACTATAGCGGGCAACTCGTTCCATGCAGATGCATCTCTGTGCTTTAAGAGCGTTGAAGGTCACTGAAAAACATACAAAGCACTTGAAAGCTCTTCACGTTGCACTCTAGAGACCTTAGCTTAACGGCCAAAGAAACAGGATATCGATTTGCCTATACCTTGTTGTCACCGGATCCGAAGCCTAATGAAAGAACTGTTACGTAAGGCCCCCTTTCCACTAGACGGCGATCGCGCTGCGCTCTCACTGTGACCTAAATAGGATCTGTGAAACCTTCGCTTTCACACTGGGTATATCATAAAAAAACGTAAAAGTGTGACTGAGAAGACAATAAAACACACAAAGTGTAAAAAGATTAGTTTCTTTTCTATAGAATTTGTTGAGCGATATGTTAAATTTTAGGTCGCTGAGAGAACGCGGCGAGAGCGCCGTCCTAGTGGAAAGGGGGTATAACCATAAAGCTGTACTTGCCAGTCGGTGGCCAGTGGTCTTCTTTACGTTCAGTAGCAAAACTTCAAAACGCTATGACCAAATGTTCTTTTTTTGCAGTGACTTTGACTGGCTGCATGTACCTCCATTTCAGCCGTAGAAGTTGTGCAGTCCAGAAATCGTTATACACGTGTATAAGATTATAATCTCGACAAAGGCAATAAGGTTTCAGATAATGTAATAAATAATGTAATGAATGATTTATTGCAAATTCATGCCCATAGGGCTAATAGCAAGTGAATAAAATCAAATAATAACGTTCTATCATGAAGTGGTTGTATGTGGGCTAAATAATTATAACATACACAAAAATTTAGTAAATGTACAACAAAATGATTTTTAAAAATGGTAAGTTCCTATTGCCGGGTTTGACTTACAATTTGACAGCAGTTGAAAATAAAACGCCCCATATATTCTATAAAGTCCTTCAATAATGGATTGTGTTTCAATGAGTACTAAACTCTATCTTCCGTACTAGGATGTTACTGGCAAGCTACCTCTCGTACTTCAGATAATGGGTTGTATTCAATGCGTACTAAACTCTATCTTCCGTACTAGGATGTTACTGGCAAGCTACCTCTCGTACTTCAGATAATGGGTTGTATGTCAATGCGTACTAAACTCTTTCTTCCGTACTAGGATGTTACTGACAACTCTCGTATTTCGATGTTAAGAATTCTTTTCGCGAGTTATAACTCCCTCACGAGAGATGCGCACTTGACAGATAAGAACGTGATGTTAGCTAGACTGACGAATTTCCGTAACGCATTGGTCCCTGTGGCAATCTCTTCGCCATGAACTCATCCCCACTCTCAAATGGGAAACCTGACGTGGGGTTTGGTGGTGACGCAGGCGGGGGACCGGCACCTGACACCCGACGGAAATAAGGCGAAGTTACGCTATTTCTTCATCAGGCCATGTTGACTTGATTATTTGTATGACATCTTACGTGAACCCCAAAACTGATGCGAGCGTGCGAATAAAAGAACGTTTGACAAAGAGTTGTATTCTTTATTATAAAATCTAAGTGGTCAGGAAGGCTGAACACAAAGAATACGCTATATGTTCATCAGGCCACGTTAATTTGATTATATGTATGACATCCAATGTGAACTTAAAAGCTGATGCGAGCGTGCGAATAAAAAAAAAGTTTAACCAAAAAAATTGCATTCTTTATTATGAAATCAAAGTGGTCTAAGGTTAAAAAATGACTGAATACAAAGAATACGCTATTTCCTCGGCCACGTTGATTTGATTATATGTATGACATCCAATGTGAACCCCAAAACTGATGCGAGCGTGCGAATAAAAGAATGTTTGACAAAGAGTTGTATTCTTTATCATAAAATCTAAGTGGTCTAAGGTTAAAAAATGACTGAACACAAAGAATACGCTATTTCTTCATCAGGCCACGTTAATTTGATTATATGTATGACATCCAATGTGAGCCCAAAAGCTGCTGCGAGCGTGCGGATAAAAGAAAGTTTTACGAAGAGTTGTATTCTTTATTATGAAATCTAAGTGGTCAGTAAGGTTAAAAAAATGACTGAACACAACAAATACGCTATACCTTTATTAGGCAATGTTGATTTAATTGTATGTATGACATCCAATGTGGACCCAAAAGCTGCTGCGAGCGTGCGAATAAAAGAAAGTTTGACAAAGAGTTGTATTCTTTATTATGAAATTTAAGTGGTCAGGAAGGTTTTAAAATGACTAAACACAAAGAATATGCTATTTCTTTATTAGGCCATGTTGATTTGATTATATGTATGACATCTTACGGGAACCCCAAAGCTGCTGCGAGCGTGCGAATAAAAGAAAGTTTGACAAAGAGTTGTATTCTTTATCATAAAATCTAAGTGGTCAGGAAGGTTAAACAAATGACTGAACACAAAGAATACGCTATTTCTTTATTAGGCCACGTTGATTTGATTATATGGATGACATCATGTGGGAACCCCAAAACTGATGTGAGCGTGCGAATAAAAAAAAGTTTAAGCAAAATCAAAGTTGCCTTTATTATGAAATCTAATTGGTCAGGAAGGCTGAACAAATAAAATACAAAGAATAAAGTCCTGTCTGCCTAGGCACGGGACTGGCCGCTTGCTCCGCTCCGTTAGTAGTCTACCGAACAATTGATAGATTCTTAATTTTTGTTCTTTCACAGATAGGTTGTATAGTTGTGCAGTCCAGAAAGCGTTAAAAGATTGTAATCTCAGCACAGGAAATATGGTTTCAGATAATGGGTTGTATTTCAATGCGCACTAAGGCCTAAGCTCTTTTCTTCCGTAAACTAGATGTCACTGACAAGCTGACGGAAATACGGAGAGGATACGCTATTTCTTTATTAGACAATGTTGATTTGATTATATGGATGACATCCTCGCGTGCCTCAATTTTCGACCCTTTCAAAAAAGTTTTCACATTTCTTCATTACCAACTTAAACATCAAAGACGCTAACCATGAATTACGAAATGTCAAATGACATTACGTGGGCAATCTAAGCAGCCCACATCAGGTAATACACCACGCATAGAGCATGATATCTGACACTTGACGGAAATGTGGCGAGGCTATAAACGCTATTTCTTCATTCCCGACCCTAAACCATCAAAGATGTTATCCATGTATAAAGAAATGTCAAATGACATTACTCCGGAAATCTGAGCAGCCCACATAGAGGAATACACCATGCATAGAGCTTAAGCTCTGAAGTCAAGCGAGAAATTTTTTTCTCCAACGCATGCTGGGGCGTATACTTACTCTTTAAAGGTGGGGTCACACCTGTGTATATATCTAAGTCCGTATGAGGCGCGCATGGGAGCATTTGCCTCCACCAGGCCCCACGGGTCGTTGTAAAAATGATAGAAATTGGACAAACGTAAACAGGTAGCATGTCAGACGCGTTAGCTGGGTATACTTCTCGGCCAGCTAACTCATCTGGCATGTTTTGGTATCTATATTTGTCCAATTTAAACTATTTTTCACGCGACCTGTGGAGCCTGCAACTGGTAGAGACTAAGAGCATCATACGCACCTCAAACGAACTTGAATATATACGCAGGTGTGACCCCACCTTAACTTCCCTGCTTCAAACACAACGCGGTGTAGAATCCTCAAACGCCCACACAGAGATTTTATCATTTCAATATCCCCCCAGAGCACGCTTACGCTTTTGTGGGAATCATGCATTTGTTTTCGGATACATCAAAGGCTACAGATCACTCTTTGTACAAGATTTACGCATCAGGGAGTTTTTTTAGGTCTATTGTACTCAAAAGAAGCTTCCGCCGCCGGCAGTAACATGAAGTGTCGTAGGTCTTTGAATTCGAGATAAAATCCGCGGAAAGTGAAACAATACTTTAAATGCAGAAATGTTCGCGGTAGTTTTATGTTCGCGGTTTTTGCGGTGACCACTTCACCGCGAACTTAAAACCACCGCGAACATTTTTCCATCATAGTATGAGACTGCAGTCTATGGTGCTACCGCGAATTCAAAACCACCGCGAACACTCCAATTTCCCGTTAAAGTACCCGCATTTACAGTATGAGTGGGAGATAAATGCCAAGGCCCTTGGTATCAAGGGGAATACGATTTTGAGATAGAATCACTATAAATATCAAAATCTTTTGTGCTGCAAAAGATATACGTTAAAGGAAGAACAATAAGATAAGCATCATTGATTTAATGAACAGCATTGGTATTCAATATGTTCTGGTCCCGACTAAAAATGCTTAGATATTCCACGATATTGTATTGAATAGACGGTACACTTTTTATCTTAGTCAGATATCATCAGTATATTAATAGTAGTGCGTTTATGTACAAATCCTTTTGCAGACTTTGAGGACGTGTTTGACGTTGATAAAGCTTTATATCAATACAGTCTACGATTTATTGGTCTATATATTGCAGACTCCAATATACTGGGCTGTATCCGGCCTATTCCGGGTGGATGTTGGGCGGGCCGCTATAAGCGCGATTTAATCAGGCTAACGGCTTATGTCTACTTAGTTTACAGCCCTTCAATCAATTTTACCAAAGCACTTAAGATCTAAGATATTCCATAACATAACCTGGATTGCATAAGTTAACCTGTTGTTGCAATTAACAATGAATTATCCACGCACCATTATCAAATCTGCAAATCCAGTTAAGCGTAATTTCATTTAAGCGTTATATATATGCACTGCTGCTGCAATGGAAGTTATCAGCCGTTGTTTCGGCTTAAAGGGTGCGTGAGCTTTCGTTGAAGGGATTCATTAGACACGCATTTACTAATAGACAGTTACTAGAATTTTTTTTATCAATCAGCGACTAGTTTTGACAGGTAAACACACATACCTCCAAATTTTCGATGGCTATCAGTCCATCATGATCACGGAGTAACCTAGTTCTCGCGAGAGTTGCGAGAACTAGGTCGAGACTTGCGTGGATCTTCTGCCCCTCACCCCCGCCTCCTTGCATAAGATTTGGATTGCCAGAAAATGCCATTATGTTGTGGTGTTGTGATTTAGTTTTTCATGGAATTGCAAGAATACAATACTGTACAGCCCAGGCTGCAGAACTGATTTTTGGTGCCATAAACATCAGCTCAGCATAATGTTTACTTGTACATTTAAGCTTAACAGCTTAACAAAAGTTGCATATATATACACTCAGATCTCCAATTTTAACGCATTTACGTTCTAATGATCAATCAATAGCATTCCTTAATAAATTGAAATGGTCATGGGCTCGTGTCTTAGCAGGGACAAGTATAACAGAATTGAAATATTTTTTCTGCATACCTGCACTGGTGCAGGAAACATCAAAAATTACCTGCACCAGACAAAGTTTACCTGCACCACTCTGAATTTAGGAAGTATGGATTATACTAAAATTATTCAGAAACCATTGCTTTTTTTTCTTTTATAGTATATATTATACTTTATAGGTGGTAACAGCCAATGCAGCTAAGAACAACCCACAAAATAGACACCAGAAATACCTGCACAACTCCAATTTCACCTGCACTAACCTGCATATGCAGGTGGTATTTCGAGTCCTGAGTAAGTAGACAAAGTTATCAAATTAGTTTATGAACCCAAAACTTCACAATAGACACATAGACATCAGTGCTGTGATTCGAAATTGCTTGTATTATACGAATACGTGCACGGCTTGCATGTGACCTGGTTTGTATTGCCTGACCTCCTCCATACACAGACTACGCGCGTCAATGAGTGGGTATCGAACAGATAGACAAGCTCATGGACTCAGAAAGCAGCAAAGATCCTATTTCGGGACTCCAAGTCAGTATCTACACCTACATAAGTCTGCCTCTCTACCAGTTTTTGTAATGCGGAAATCCCTTACCAAACTACCTTGTGAATCCAAACTTCACAAAGATACATAGACATAGATATGCCAAAAAGTAGTTACTCAAGCAACTAGATATGGTTTTGGAAACGGTCAGTCGACGCTTCGGATAGAATCCACTATCAGTCACTGACGAAGGATAGTGAATTCTATCCGAAACGTCTGACCGTTTCCAAAACCATATCCAGTTGCTTGAGTAACTACTCAGTTTGGCGTATCTTATTACCTAACCTACATCGACGTAGTACTACATAGACATAGACATAGGAGTAGAGATAGACATTCGTCATTGCATAGGTGCGGTGATGCGCAATTGCATGTATCTACGTATACATAATTGTATTCTACATAACGCTTGCATGTGACCTGTTCTGTACCACCTGACCTCCTCTATACATACTGACTCCGGGCGTCAATGCGCATCTGACACGCAAACCAGCACATGTACTACGGAAGCAGCAAGGAACGCTAAAGGTGGGGTCACACCTGCATATATTTTCAAGCCGCATGAGTTCCGTTTTGACATTTTGGCCAATTTCTGCGTCTCTATCAGTTTACGCAATGCGGACAACCCTTATCAATCTACCTTGTGAATCGAATCTTCACAAAGGTATATAGACATAGACATTGGCGATGCGCAACTGGATGTATCTACATGGCTCTCGCAAGTTTACTTTCTTAAATTGATCCTGAATAAGGCGACAGTGGTCGTTGAGAATTTGATCCGGGTGTACTTTTGTGTTAGAAGAAGTCTAGCTTTGTACTATGATTACTACCAACACAGATGAGCTTCCAAGATATTTACATGATTGTATACATAACGGCTCATGAACTCAGGAAGAAGCAAAAACCGTACTTTGAGACTCAAAGTCACTATCTACACCTACAGGAGTCAGCGTCTCTACCAGTTTTTTTTGTATTACGGACATTCCTTATCAAGTAACCTTGTGAATCGAAACTTCACAAAGACACATAGACATAGACATTGGTGCGGTGATGAGCAATTCTATTTATCTAAACGTAACGCATTGCATGTGACCTGTTCTGTACCACCTGACCTCCTCTATACATACTGACTCCGCGCGTCAATGCGCATCTGACACGCAAACCAGCGCATGAACTGCGGAAGCAAGAAAGAACTTTAAGGATCCTACTTTAGGACTTCAAGTCATTAGTTCAGCCTACAGGAGTCTGCGTCTGTATCATGTTATGCGGATGTAATCAACCCAAGCCGGACATCGATAGACCTTACGGCTGTCTGAAGGTTACCTCTAGCGTCAACCCCCATGTTGCGTCATCACCCCTTGCTATCACCTCCTCATTCAAAGTCATAGAGCTGCGGAAACCAGATAGGGTGTAAAGCGGGGTGGGAGAAGCGCTCAGTCTACTCCACGCCCACGAAGATTCGTGCGTCAAAGAATTAACTTGTTATGTCCTGATAGTCTGTCAACTAGAATGCTTTTGTTGGTCGGCTAGAATGCCAATTCAACTGAAATGAATGTTCTGAATACTGTAGATGCAGAAACTTCCGCCGTGGTTTAATGTTCGCGGTTTTCGCCGTGGCGTCTTCACCGTAAACTTAAAACCACCGCGTACATTTTTCCATGGCAGTAAAAGACTACAGTGCATGGTGCACCGCGAAATTAAAACCACCGCGAAAAGTCCGGTTTTTCGCTACCGCCAATTTAAATCCCCGCGAACTTAAAGGCATTTACAGTACCAATCCTTGAAATTGTTCTTTCCCCTGGAACCGCTTTAAGTTGCGAAATGATATGTATAGCTGACACTGTCGTAGAGTGGAATTTGTTATCACCAAGCACAGTAGGGTTTGTTCTTTGGATAGTTTTAAAGAACGCCTTGCAGATAGATGTGCAAAAATAGGTGTGACGGGTTGTTCAGTGTAATATAACCAGCTGCTGCCGCGCCGCGTGCCTGCGAAGTTGGTGTGTTACGCCGAAGGGCGGTTATATCGGATATGTAGATACAGATACAGACTCGTATGCAAAAGATGTGTTTCCACTAGCATTCTGCTATCATGTTAGGTACAGCGTTACTTACTTAATTGTAGGTACTAAGCTAACAGGATGGTCGACATCTTCTCGCTTCTTTGTACAGGTGTAGATATAGGAACAGATAATGTTTGATATTGACAGGAAAATATACAGTGACTTTTGATAGAATATGGTAGTTGAACACACCGGTAACTACCAGTGGAATAATCCACTGCCGGTATAGTGTTGGCACAAAAGTTGTGTGGCGCAAGGCTACGGAAATAGAGATGGGCAACACCCGAAGCACGATTTGGCGAGGAAAGGACTTTAACTTAGAATCTTGTTTGCATAACTGGTAATGGTACAGGTTACATCGGGTCCTAATACGTCTATCAACATATATAAATACATATACACGGTGCGTAAATATTTAATAGAGCTCAGTGTTCATAGTCCGTGTACTTTCGTAAGTAAATTGTATTAACACTTGCAAGTTGGTATAAAGTCTAGATGTTTATACATAGGCAAAATACTACATACACAGTATATAAAAGGTGGATGAAATGTTATATAAAATGGCAAGATAACTTTCTAACAACTTACAAAATTGAAGCTAGCAGAAGAAAGAAAACGAATATTGAGTCCCTTGCCAGTGTCGCCCGTATACCGGGATATGAAACTTTTACCACCTTTAACAAAACCCCGATTATAATATAACTTTATTGCACAACAATTGTACGAGGTACAAAGTATGGCATTTACATAACTACAGTTCTATAGCTTAACTTAAGGCTTATCTAACTAATACAGGATTTGTAGTATAAGATAAGTTTCTCACATTCATTGGATGCTTTTACAATCATTTGGGGAATTTCTAATGTCTAAACCTTCTTTGATATATTTTCCTCTATCTGCCATGCAGGGATTGTCACATGTCATGACGTATTTGAATTTGCACTTTAGATCCATCGAGATAAATCCTTAACTTAACAAGCCTTGTGTCTAAAATGACAGCCTTCTGTATAGAGAATTGCGCATATCAGAATATTTGGGACATACAACCATAAAGTGATATTCGTCTCCAATTGACTCTGGACAGAATGGACAAATATATATTATAAGAACCCCGACCTCACGGCGCAAAAGCGGAACTGCTAACTACTAGATCAACGTGCTGATATTGCACCAGTCCGCCGGGAGCGGAAGCGTATAGTCGGGCAGATCTTCCCGTTAGTGAGGGCGCATTATGAACCGCAAGTACAATACGGGAGAATCGCCTGTCATCTGGAGTCACAATAGCACGGAAATTGGGGGCAGGGCTCCGGAGATTGAAAAGAATGTCCTTACGATTGCCATCAAAAGATACGCCGGAAGGCAGCAATATCAGCAAAGCTTGGCCTATGACCCTTTTGCCCGCGGCTCCAATATTCTCTATCTCTGTAGGGATATGCTCCATGGCTTAGTCATGCTAATAGTGTCTGCCGCGAGTGGAGAAATCACTCAAAGTCGAGTTTGCAGACGTCTAAGTAGATCACTGTAGACTTAAGATCACGTATGGGGATAAGTACACAGTAAGAGTATTTTCATTGTTGTTCACAAATTCATATACGGGCGTTAAGCCAGAGTCCGTGTAAGAATCAGTTATCAACAAGAGCTATCTAACACGACCAAATCGTGACCATAGCTTGGTCAGAACGTGAGATATCAAAACCGAAATTTCCGCTGCAGTAGCTAAGGAAGTCGCTAGGGTTCCCAGAATCAAATCATTTCCAGTGTTCGTCACACACCATAAACACACCAGGCATGAAACCAATCCATCCTGCCGTTCTTGAGTTATCTTGTTGACAAACAGACAGACAGATACACACACAGACAAGCACACAGACGTTAGTGAAAAGTAAGATTAAGTAGATCTCGGTAGATGTAAGATTACGTATGAGGATAAGCACGCAGTACTATTAGGTTTATAGTTGTTCATGAATATATATACGGGCATTAAACCAGAGCCCCTGTAGAAATCAGTTATCAACAAGAGCTATCTAGCAGCACCAAATCGTGACAATAGTTTGTTCAGAACGCGAGATATAAAAACCGGAAGTTCCGCTGCAGTACCAAGGGAAGTTGCAAGGGGGCCCAGAATCTTCCAGAATCCAAAATCTCAGAATCTAATCATTTTCAGTGTTCGTCATACCCTACCAACACACCAAGTATGAAACCCATCCATCCTGCCGTTCTTGAGTTATCTTGTTGACAGATTTGAACTTTCTGGAATAAACAAAGGCTCAAACAAACAAACAAAACAATCAGATACAAACAAAACAGACACTAGTGAGAAGATAGAACCTACATGAAATTTCATGGAGGTAAATATATGCAACGCATAAAGATGTTAGATTGATACATATTACGGATTATCCAAACGAGCAGTAAACAAATCAGTCTCAATCAAAACAATTCAATTAACGAAATAACGACATCCTAAGTGTAATACCGACAATAATTTGAATGAATAAACTTTATTGCACGTCATTTGTACATGGTACAATTGTATGGCAACATTAATAAGTCAATTAATACAATGACACTCATCTAAGGTCTATACCTACATACATGTATAGTAGGGGAATGTGAACATAAATTGCGTATTGACGTAGTGTAATATGCAAGTCGGTCTGTTACTGTACAATAGATTCTCTCTTTTTAGGGCATTACATATGTACTGACTTAAATACGAGGATATGTAGTCTGGACATGACATAAGTAGATTGAAATTACATGTGTTTGTCTTTGGTAAACATGTGTTTATCCATCCATTGTGCTTACTGGATTTTTTCTATCACTTTAGTTTTCCTTCATCGTTATGTCTCGTTTGCCTTTGAAAAACAACAACAGATGGCTAGTTCGTGACTTCTAACATGACCTGACTTAGCTTAGGCAGAACGTAGCACAACTTAAACTGGTTCATCCTGGATACGCTGGTCAGCAATAGTGACCATATAGTATATCATGATTTGATCTCCCACCCCTACCCCCCTTCCGTAACCCCCTCCCCCTACTCCCTAACAATGTAGGTAACAGCTCAAAAGGCTACTGAAAAAAAATGACATCGTCCCTCTTTCTAGATCTTACAGCACAAACTTTAATAGAATCCGATACTCTCAATTATTATACCGATGCAATGGCCGAGTGGGTAGATTGTTCGCCTTGCATTCGGTAGGCCGTGAGTTGGATCCCCGGCCGAGTCATACCAAAGACTTTAAAAATGGTACATGCTGCTTTCTCTGCTTAGCACTCAGCATTCGGGAAGGAGTATGGAAGTTGAACACACGCCACTACCAGTGAACTAGCCCCCTGCTGAAGTGATTGCGTTGTGTGGCCCAGGGCTACTGAAATGGAGATGGGCGCCGCCCTATGCGCCATCAGGGGCGGGAAGGAACTTTGACTTTGACTTTGACTCTCAATTATTAAAGAAGAAGTTGGTGAGGAAGGTCTTTTTTTTTCATTATATAAAATTCATGTGTCCAGTTTTTTTTTTTCGTCGACCCCATGCATGGGCCCACCAACGATGATAAAAAAAAGGTATATGCGCATAATTAAAGAATGTAGTCAAATTCTCTCCCACCAGCCTCTACTTGGAGAGACTAGACTCCCCCACATTTACCCTCGATGACCTTGTCTTCACCTGAATGACCTCTGCGGCTCGAAAGTTCTCCTTCAGGATACTTTCTGCCATGACTGACAACAGGTTGTCTAGAACGTGACCCCTTGGGTCTTTAAGGTCAAAGGTAACCGCGGGGTTATCTGCCGTAATTTAACGCCTGATGACACATTTACTATCAAGGCCGTAACAACAATGCGCCTAACGACCCTTACCACATAATCCAATTTGCGACAAATAGGGGCATCGCCTATTTTGTGGTAATCTCCCGTTATTGGCTCAAGAGTCTTGTAGAGGAAGAACATTTTACAAATCAAATCTGATTAGGGAAATGATTGCCCATATAGAATAAGGGATCAAACTCTGCTAATACTCGTCGCTGTCGCTCCATAAAAGATAAAAGATGAAACGTGACGTAAAAAAAGACAAATGCATAGGGAATGCCTCGTTGTCTTTGGCATGGCCTTTATAAAATTGCTGTTTTAGTTTAACTGTTCTCCAAATCTAAGATAAATTTTCATGAGCGGTTTAGTCTTAGTCTTCGGATTAGCAGAAATGTTAACAAATTAGAGTAGAAACGAAATACGATAACATTTCATTACCGAATGGTTATCAACTTAGATGTAAACAAACGTGTGTCAGAATAAAATGAGGAAAGATGTATTATATTGCCCTGGGGTGCAAAGATTACCCATAAACAAAACTTATGAATCTGTCTATGTCTGGTAAGTAATGCAATCAAATGAAACACGCATAGTTATGGTGCTTTGTATTACTTTGACTTCGTTTCGTTGATTGTATCTTTAAAGATGTTATATAGATATATATGATGTGATGGGCCTTGGTGATGATGATTGTGAGAGCACAACACGGTAGGGCTGGTAACAGGTACGTTGTACCGGTACAAAACCAGTTTCTCTTATAGAACCGGTCCAAAAAAAACGGACCTGAAAAAAATCGGTGGGCCAGATGGAAGAATGAACAGATTATCTGATCAGGCATTCACACGTGCACGTTTTGGGGCTTACCGGTCGAGGAAAATAACAAGAGCAAAGTATATTAGAGTCCGTAGTCATCTCTACCAAGTTTTACAGTCAATGATACGAAGGCAGTTAGCCTTGTAGGATTTCAAAACGTCAATGGAAGTCGAATACTGCACAAACCAGATTTCTTTGTAGCGAAATGGACCATTGTTTTGAGTATTGTCCATTCATAAGTTTTCACACACTGAATCAGGTCCAAGTTCAGGTCAGGACCCGGACCTAAACGTCTGGACCTGAACCGGACCTGGACCTGAATTTTCTGTACCGGTACCCACCCCTACTCTAGGTACCAGCCCGACCGCGGGTAGAATCGCTCGAGGGCCAAAGGCCGGAAGGTGATCCGACCCGCGGGAGGGCTGGGACCGAGGGTGATGCGGAATACACCGAGCTGTACTAGTATTTTATCTATGTCATCCCCACCCGAAGAAACGTTTCAATGCAAAATGAACCAAATTATGTCGAACTAAACTGTTAAATAACAGCAATTCGGTATTCGAATCTGGTATTCGAATTCTAAACAAGGGCATTCGAATTACTGTATGTTACTGTAAATCAATTCTGAAATCAAGTTCTCGACATGCATTAAGACGCCTTAAATGGCTAATGTGTTGTGAGCAGTGAAGTGTTTTGGACAAGGTAAATGACTATTTGAAAGTTTTTTAACATCAATGTAGGAGCTTTGAGTAGCCGGAGGTCGCTTTTAAGTGCGTTGACGTGGGAGTACAGTTGTTTGATGTTGCGAGAAGAGTATGCTGTGGAGGAATATTCTTTAAGATAATGTAGTCTGGTCGTGATCTCTGAGGCAGAATGCTCTTTCCGTTTCTATTTACGTCTTAGTTCTGCTACAACAACCTTGAAGAAACGTGTTTTTCCAAAGAAGCACAGATGGTGCGTTAATGGTTATCAATGCGTGCTTCAATAGGTTTGCCAAGGACGATGCTGTGAAGGTCATTTCTACGCATTGATCGTATCCTTCGGGAAGATTTTAACGGGCAGCACAACATACTGCCTGGCCATTAGGACCATACAAGGTTCTGGGTCCGTAGGCCTGAGTTCGATCCCAGGATTTTCAAGGACGTTGATTACGCATTGTCATTTTGTAGTAGAGCGAAATGAACTGTATAAGGTTATACAAAGCCAATTTCCTTATTTCATTCACCTAAGTTCTGTAGAAAAATCCATATTCCCAATGCAACTAGACAAACCATCGATCATAAAACATATCTGCTCTTTTATCTCCACTATAACAAAAAAGCGAGAAGAAGCTGAATTTATCCAGCAATTGTCTCATTTTGTATCTATGAACTATATCTTTTCAACACGTCTTATTGTAACCTGTACTTAGCCCGGTGTGGCAAAAATGTGCAATAACGGTCTTTATTCATTTATTCATTCATTGATCGTCAGATTATATATCCTTGGGGCGAGCGGTAACACAACCTGCTGCTTGGCCATCTGGATAAAAATGTTTCTGGATCCGTGGGCCTTAGTTCGATCCTAGGGTTTTCAAGGACGTTGATATGCACTTCTCTGCCTAGTCTCTTAAATGTCAGCGGTTGCTTTGATTCTTGAGCGCCGTGGGCACACATATAGGAAGTAGACCTGCCTCTCTTTGATCGTCTATTTTGGGAGAGAAAAATGCAGCATGAAAGTTGCAGTCTTTCGAAGACGCCAGTAGTTCTCAAACTCCCACCCTTGATGTAAATCACGACAAAGAATATGTCATGAAGTTGCCTAAAGACTATTATGCAAGCATACTGCTTTTTGAGCCGAGGAGACATTAAACAGATAGTTGAGCATACAACAGTCTGATACTAGACGTAGGAAATGATGCTATACTCTCATTTATAGATAGATATAGCTATGGAATATTCAACACTCAGAACAATCAGAAAATGTCTGTTAGAATCTGACACACCAGGAACCCTTGCTTTAGAGATGTATATGAGATTATGATGTGTTAAGTCTATGTGTGTGGGGATATATACTTGCTATGAGTTGATGTACCTGAAATGGACACATTTAATTCAAATCTATATGAAGGTCTGCATGGGGGGTCCCGACAACGCTTTACGCTGAATTTAGAAGAACCTCCTACGTATTACGCTAAATCAAGGATGGCAATTGTGCTAAATTTGGTCGCCTCGCTACAAATTACGTAGATTAGATGGTTTTCCCTACGAGTTACGGGAAATAAAAATAGGCTGCCTATGCCTTACAGAAAAGAGCATGCAGACCCTCCTATATGGCTGCAACGAAGAAGCGTTCAGTTTTATCAACATGTGTTACGGGCCTCACAGCTCATAAGCTAATGTTACCGGACACCATTGAATCTCAAAGCACAGTTTAGTTAGGCAGCATATAACGATGCGGTCGTGTTAGGCTGCTGTCATACTTTGTGAAACTTTTTGAACAAACTTTTGAGTGTCTTTCAAATTGAGGTGGTACAACTCGTCCTCATAGTCATTAGGTGAGATGATTTGGGACCATGTCTGCACTTCCCCAATTTGCTCAAGTTCAGCCAAATCTGGAAGGCATTCAGACAAAATTGGAGGAAACCATGGAGTAATGGGTTGCTTTCATCTTTCCCCTGCCGTCCCGGGTCTACTGATGGAAGAGAAAATTGCCTACAAAGTCGACGTTAACACCAGTTGAATGGCTAAGATATTATTCATTTGGGGCAGTTATTTTAGGTGTTTGTTCTCCAAGAAGAAGGAACTACTTAACAGACGTTTCGTCTTGCCACTTGAATCACCATGTGAATTATACATTCGCATCTACCTTTTCTTCAAAGGAAATACAAAGACAGTAACTGGAAGCGATTGTCCACATTACACAATAAATCATAACGTTTAACTTCGCTTTGAAACAGGGCAAGAATGTGAGAGACATTTCTTCTTTTTTTCATTGCCACTTGAATTGGAATCATCATTTGAATTATACATTCGCATCTACCTTTTCTTCAAAGGGAAATTCAATACAAAGACAGTATCTGGAAGCGAGTTCCACATTGCACAATAAATCATAACGTTTAACTTCGCTTTGAAACAGGGCAAGAACGTGAGAGACATTTCTTCTTTTTTTATTGACAGCCACTTGAATTGGAATCATCATTTGAATTATACATTTGCAGTTAACTTTTCTTCAAAAGAAATACAAAGACAGTAACCGAAAGCGAGTGTCTACATTACGCAACAAAGCATAACATTTAACTTCGCTTTGAAACAAAGCAAGGATGCGAGAGACATTACTTTCCCAATCCATTTCTTTAAGTGCATGAATAGTGCATCAGATGCCCTTCCAGGAAACCTTTAAACAACATTGAAGTCTTTATTTCATACCACTTAGATTGGAATCATTATTTGAAACTATACACCATAGTATCCACCTCTTTTCAAAGACATTCAAAGAAAGTAACCAAAAGCAAGTAGCTACATGTACATAAAACAATTAAAGTTTACCATTTGACTTCCCTTTTGAAACAACGCAAGGATGCGAGAGACATTCCTTCTCAATATCTTTCGTTAAGTGCATACATAGTGCTTCAGGTTTCCGCCCAGGAAACCTTTAAAGAACATTGAAGTATTTATTTCATACCACTTGGGGTGAAATCATCATTTTGACTATACAACAGCATCCAACTAGAACTACAAATACAGTAACCGAAAGGGAGTGTCAACATTACACAATTAAGCATACCATTAACTCCGCTTTGAAACAGCGCAAGACATTCCATCCCAATCCCTTTCGTTAAGTGCATACATAGTGCATCAGGTTTCCGCCCAGGAAACCTTTAAACAACATTGAAGTCTTTATTTCATAACACTTAGATTGGAATCATTATTTGAACAATAGTATCCACCTCTTTTCAAAGACATTCCAAGAAAGTAACCAAAAGCAAGTATCTATAGGTACATAACACAATTAAAGCTTACCATTTCACTTCGCTTTGAAACAGCGCAAGGATGCGAGAGACATTTCTTCTCAATATCTTTCGTTAAGTGCATACATAGTGCTTCAGGTTTCCGCCCAGGAAACCTTTAAAGAACATTCATTTGAAGTATTTATTTCGTACCACTTGAGGTGGAATCATCATTTAGACTATACAACAGCATCCAACTAGAACTACAAATACAGTAACCGAAAGGGAGTGCCTACGTTACACAATTAAGCATAACATTTTAACTCCGCTTTGAAACAGCGCAAGACATTCCATCCCAATCCCTTTCGTTAAGTGCATACATAGTGCATCAGGTTTCCGCCCAGGAAACCTTTCAAGAACATGGTAGTCTTTTCACGATTGATTAAATCATTTACCTCCTCCATCACCTCACAAAGGAGCCGCAGATGGCTGATTGCCAGAGGAAACGATGTTAGTGTCGACTTTTGTGTCAGCTCATCACGCGTTTGATGACGGCACCAGCAATCACATTTCACACATGAGTGTCCCTCCTTAGAAAACCCCGGATGCCATTATCTAACAGTCTGAAGCTTAAGTAACGGCAGGCTGGATCAAATTCAACGGGACATGTTACGCGCTAAAAGCTATGTTACGTAAGTTGAAAACTCAAAGAAAGTGTTTCATGGCTTCGCTTAAGAATTTTCAATCCAGACCGTAACCATTCTGCAAAGTAACTTTCAATGCACACTGTAACAGTTTGTAACTTACGTAATTACGTTTCCCAATTATTATTCTATCCTGTGTGTTCAGCGGAAGCATCCAACACAACATAATACTTATTTATGTTTAGTTCAAATACTTGTTGATGTAGCAATGAAGCAAATAATAACAAATCATTTATGAATAACAGCGTTCGATTACGGCATCAGATTTTATATTTCACACATGAGTGTCCCTCCTTAGAAAACCCCGGATGCTATTATCTAACAGTCTGAAGCTTAAGTAACGGCAGGCTGGATCGAATTCAAGGGAACGTGTTGTGCGCTAAAGGCTATGTTATGTAAGTTGAAAACTCAAAGAAAGTGTTTTATGGCTTCGCTTAAGAAGTTTCAACCCAAACCGTAACCATCCTTCAAAGTAACTTTCAATGCACACTGTAACAGTTTGTAACTTATGTAATTACGTTTCCCGATTCTTCTTCTATCCTGCGGGTTCATCGGAATCACCAATACAATACGTATCTACGTTTAGTTCAAATACATGCTTATGTAACAATGAAGCAAATAATAACAAATCATTGATAGATAACAATTGAATGATTAAAGACAAGCAAACATAGCAACTATAGTAACATTTGATTCAGGGTATTCAATGTGTTAAATAGGTCCGTATCCTTTGGCAACTTTTTCCTCACAATTTCTGCGAGTATAACAGCTAAGGGCTTTCCAAGATTCGGAACCTACGCATTTGATTTAGGATATTCAATATGTCCGACAGGTCCTTAAAGATAAATAACAGGTTCTTATATTTTGCATCTTTTCCCTCACAGTTTCTAGGAGTATGGCAGCTAGGTTTCTCACAAACAGATAAGGAACCTACGCATTTCATTCAGGATTTTACCAACCTAGGATTGATGTGTTCAAAAGTTCATATTTTCCCAGAACTATCGTAGAGTAGAATTTGTTATCACCAAGCACAGTAGAGGCATCTTCTTTGGATAGCTTTAAAGAACGCTTGCAGATAGATGTGAAAAAGTTAGGTGTGACGGGTCCTTGGTGTAAAATAACCAGCTGCTGCCGCGCCGCGTGCCTGCGAAGCTGGTGTGTTACGCAGAAAGGCGATTATACCGGCTATACAGATGCAGATACAGATACAGTTCAGCAGGTATTTAACAGGTCCTTATCTGTTCCCTCACAGTTTCTGGGAGTGTGGCAGCTGGGTTTCCTGATGTGTGACGTGTTCGTGGCGTTAGACGTGATGCTGTGCACGGCCTCCATCTTTAACCTGGTCGCCATCAGCATTGACAGGTAGGACACCGCTCCTGATCTTTGACCCCTAAAGGTCAGCCTGACGTCAGACGGCCGAGCTAACGTCGGCGTCATTTCTTTGATCTAACGTCAAGCGTGTAAAATCCCGTGTCATGCTGTAATTTGAAGAGGTCCGCCATAAAGTTAACACATACCAAAAGCAATACTTATGGCCTTTCACTGTATGCCAAAAGTAGTCAGCCTGAATGCTGTGCGAGGTTGATTGCTGTAGACATCATGAAGACATCATGGTGATAACTGAGACGTGTGAGATCTTGTACCATGGCCACTTGTTGTATTCAGTCTCAACTGAAATAAACTTCACATGATAGCAAATAGGTGCGTCAGTGAAATACAATTTACACATAGCACCTGGGTATCAAAGTCGAATATTTGTCCAATACAAAATCATATCATATTCATAGCTAATTATACAGTTTTTATCCATGATACAGACATGACCCTCAACGATGTAGTATTAAGTAGGTGGTAATCAACGTGCACTGATACGAGGGGCGTGCAATAAGTAATGGTCCTGACCCACTTCCAGTTGTCTGATCTAAATGAAATTTCGTATGTGTAATAATTCATATCTCTATGGGTTATGTTGCAAAAGACAGCTCTGAACTAATTGTGGTTTCTGATTTACTGGTGTTTGAACTTAGTCAGGTGCGAAATGGACCAGGTGTGAAATGGAACCAGTTGAGTGTCGCGCAGTGATCCGGTTTTTGTATTTGAAAGGACGCACACCAAAGAAGACTTTTGATGAAATAAATGAAACTTATGGTGATGATGCCCCATCATATGACCTTGTAAAACGCTGGCATCCTGAATTCAAACGTGGCTGGAAGTCTGTGGAAACAGCTCCCAGACCTGGTCGTCCCTCTTGTGCCATTGATGAGGCATCAGTTGGAGGACCAACCTGGGGTGTCCTACAAAATCGGTGTCCAGAGCTGCATCAAACGATGGGAGAAATGCATAACTCTGGGTGATTCCTATGAAGAGAAAGACTAATAACTGTGCCAAGTTTCATTAATCTCCTGCTATGGGAAATGGGTCAGGACCATTACTAATTGCACGCCCCTCGTATATAAGGGCTAATTGTACTAAAAGTACATGGTATGAACATAGTAGATATACAAGTGACAATTAACAGTTATAAACAATATTCTTCTCTAATACTAGTGTTGGCTATTTCTAAACAGATTGGGTTTGACTTCTTTTTTGGAAGCAGAGGGAAACGAAAAGTCCCACCTTTTCTAAAATTTGTGGGTTCTGCGAAATCAAGAGAAAAGTGGCTTTCTGTTCTTCTGTCAATGTGGGGAAGTTGGGATAATACTTTGTGGCTTCTCTAAACAGAGGGATTCTTTCGGTTTGGTTGAATGGACATCTCGAAATAAAAAATCACCAACATGCTCTACGATATGAAAAAGGCTTTTTGTTGTGTGAGGTGTCGGAATCCTAATTCCTCCGACCATGTTGTGTACGTTGGCTACTGGAAAAATGGCAAGCCTCTTGCAGAAAAAATGCCTACACTAATCTAGGTCTAAATCTTACATTATGATGTCATTTCCGAGGCCAACTAGGGCGCGGTCACATAGGTCGTACGATTTAGATACCATCGGATTTTCAATTTAGCAGGCCGTGACAGAACCAGCCACCGACATGGATCCAAAACAGCATTTTGTGTAGCAATACAGTTTAACTTTGCAGAATACGTAAATTTTTGTCCTCTAAAATTCCGAAAGTTAGTGATCGTACGACGATCGCGCGGCCTATGTGGCCGCGCCTTAAGTTAGTGCCAGGATGTCACACCAATCCTGGTGTACCTTCCTGTGATGTTGAATTTTGGAACCAAAAGTTGTCCAATTAAACTAATGATAAGTACGAAAGATTGCACCCGATAGCTAACAGCTGGATCAGCAATACGGAACTTTTAAGGGGCATAGATTCACATTTTGAAGTCTTAAGTAGATGATCTGGCTCAAGCCCACATCAGCCTTCGATATGATAACGTATTGAGCATAGCATGCAGTTAACTGATTAAACTGCAATGTCATTTGTGCTCATTATCTATCATCAGGTGTAATCACATTTATATACATCGATTCTCGTAATGAAAATCATTGATGCCAATAAATGCCATACATGTATCTTGTGCATGAAATGGTAAATACGTAAGAATTCAGTTAGTAGTCATTTACGATGACATGCTTCATGTTAGCAAGTTGATAAATCTGTAATGAAAATTGATTGACAATCAATGAAGAACAGTCATGGTCAATGATAACAATTGATTCCAGCAATAGTCCAAACAAAAATCATCCATTATTAAAGTAGCTGAACTAATAGTAATATGTAACTTTAGAAACACACGTTTGCTTCTCCAACTAATAATATGTATGGAAGATTGTACTCAATATAGCTAACAGAAGGATGGACGTCAATCTACATTTTTAACGGAAGCCTTTAAGTAAATGGTCTTAACAAATAACTAAATCCTGTAGCAGCCTTAGATGTTTGCTTCAGATATTGAGAATAACATAACGTTACAGCTAACTGTCTAAACTGCAATAACGTTAGTACTAATTCTCGTCGGGTGTGAACACAGCTTGATACGCCGATTTTTGTAATGAAAATCTTTGATGTCAATAAATGCCATTAATGTATCTTGTATTTGTATTGGCAAATGCATAAAACTTCAACCAGACTGAGTAGTCATTTACGATTATATGCTTCGTGTTAACTAATGGAAAATTTGTAATTAGAATTGAACGACAATAATTTAAGAACAAGTTTAATGCTAATAGCCCATACCATCAATTAAAGTAACTGAACTGGTATTCAACTGTTGGAGCAAATGTTTGCCTAAAACAGTATGAAAGTTTGTACTGAATATAGTTAACAGCAGGATGGACGTTAATCCACATTTCCAACTGAAGCCTTTAAGTAAATGGTCTTAACGATTAGCTAAATCCTGTAGCAGCCTTCAATATTTGCTTAAGACATTGAGGATAACCTAACAGCTGGCTTCTCAAAATGCGATACCGTTAGCACTAATTATCGTCGGGTGTGAACATGGCTTTATACATCGATTTTTGTAATGAAAATCTTTGATGTCAATAAATCCCATGTATGTATCTTGTACTTGGATTGGCAAATGCATAACAATTCAGCCAGTAGTCATTTACGAGAATTGCATGCTTCGTGTTAACTAATGGATAAATCTGTAATGAGAATTGTGTGGCAATAATTGAAGAACAACTTTAATGATAATAGTCCATACCATCAATTAAAGAAACTGAATTGGTATTCAACTTTTGGAGCAAACGTTTGCTTCTCTAACTAATGATATGTATGAAAGTTTGTACTCAATATAGCTAACAGAAGGATGGACGTCAATACACATTTCCAACTGAAGCCTTTAAGTAAATGGTCTTAATGATTAGCTAAATCTTGTAGCCGCCTTCGGTGTTTGCTTAATATATTGAGGATAACATAACAGCTGGCTTTTCAAACTGCGATACCGTTAGCACTAATTGTCGTCGGGTGTGAATACAATCTTGTACTTGAATTGGCAAATGCATGAAACTTCAGCCAGTAGTCATTTACGACTGTATGCTTCGTGTTAACTAATGGATAAATCCGTGATGAGTATTTAACGACAATCAATGACGAACAGGCATGTTCCATGATAAAAGCTGATACCAGCAAAAGTCTAAACAAGAATGATCAATTATTGAAGTAGCTGTTTGGAACAGAGAAGTTTAATGATAACAGATTATACCAGCATTGGTCAAAGTAAAATATCATCAAAAATTAAAAGTAACTGAACTGGTATTCAACTTTTGGAGCAAACCTTTGCTTCTCCAACTAATGATATGTATGAAAGTTTGTACTCAATATAGCTAACAGCAGGAAGGACGTCAATACACATTTCCAACTGAAGCCTTTAAGTAAATGGTCTTAACGATTAGCTAAATCCTGTAGCAGCCTTCGGTGTTTGCTTAAGATATTGAGGGTAGCATAACAGCTGGCTTTTCAAAATGCGATACCGTTAGCACTAATTATCGTCTGGTATGAACACAGCTTTCTACATCGATTTTTGTAATGAAAATCTTTGAAGTCAATTAATGTCCTGCATGTATCTTGTGCTTGAATTGGCAAGTGCACAAAATACTTCAGCCGGTGTTCATTTTAGATGGCGTACTTCATGCTGACAAGTGGATAAATCTATAAGTTAAGTGAGGACAGACTGTTATCTAATCATGGGCAAACCTTGGCATTGGTAGTAGTTGATGCCATCAATTACCAAAGCGAGAAGATACCCGATTACGACTGAACTTGTTTTTAACTTTCGGGAGAATTAGCTTCTTTTACCGATAATGATGCGCGATAGTTGCAATAAGTAACAGCATCATCAGCAATACTAAAGTTTAAGGGACTTCATTTTATATTTGAAGTCTTGAGTGAAGTGCCTACGTCCATAATAGCCTTCGGCGTTTGCTTAAGCTAATAAGGATAAAATACCCTCCATTGTCATCGTATATGGCGAATCCTAATAAATAAATAAATACATAAATAAAAATAAATAACAGTCGGCTTTCCACACTACAATACCGATTGTACTAGTGATCTAGGTGTAAGCACATCCAATTTCATCGATTTTCGTAATGAAAATCTTTGAAGTCAAATAAATGACATTCGTGTATTTGGTGCTTGAATTGGCACGCACATGGAACTGAAGTTGGAAGTCATTTTCAGCGATGTGCTGCATAGAGAAAAGTAGATAAATCTATATGTATAGTGACGACAGGGTGTCCAGTAATTAAGAACACACATGGTCAATGATAAAAGTTAATTCCAGCAGTAGTTTAAGCCAGAAATAACATCAATGACGACCAACCTGCTATTAAACTTTTGGAGCAAACTTTGGGTCCCTTAACGAATGATATAAAACGTGTACCTAATTCTTAATTTCGTATTGCTTTATCAGTAATACAATTGTATTTTTTTAGTTGTTACTACATTTTGTAGCCTTAAGTGTTTGATTAAGGTACGCAGCAGCTGGCTTTTTAAGCTGCAATGCCGTTTGTACTAATTATCTTCGGTAGTAAATTTATCTATATATATTGTTTTCGTAGTGAAAATCTCTGATGTCAATGAATGAATGCAAATATCTTGTTCTTGAATAGGCAAAAACATGGCACTTAAGCCAGAAACAATCTTCAACGATGTACTTCATGCTTACAAGTGGATAAATCTTTATGTATAGTGATGACAGAATGTCATTTAATCAAGAACAGACATGGTCAATAACAGTAGCTAATGCAAGCAATAGTGAGAGCAAAACAGATTACCAATTATGTTACGACTGCATAAATCAATACTTGTTATTCGATTGAGCAAGACTGATGGAAAAAGGCAATTCACAAAGTTTTGAATGGATCTCACAGCTTATCGCGTAACATAACGAGGATGTGATGATGTTGATGTTATTTCAGATATCTATTCTTCCTGACTAAACGATGACTGTAAGCTACATCTCAAACAGAACATTACACTCGAGACTCGCGTGGTAAGATTTCTAAGGGAAAAAGCAGCAAACAGAAGACGATGGGAGGAATTGTACAAAGACGTACACTGATTTGGTTATCGATGCCAATTTGTTTTTCTGTCCATCTATAACAGTTACTAAGAACAGTTATTATTATTATTATTATTCCTGGATTTCATTTTAAAAAACACAGCGTGTAGATGACTACAATACACACATAATACGACTCTTCTTAAATACTATCCCATACTTTACTACAACTCCTGTATTAGCTAGATAAGCCTTAAGTTAAGCTATAGAACTGTAGTTATGTAGTACTGCATAGATGCGATACTATGTTCCTTTAAGCTTGTACAGTTGTGCAATAAAGTTCTCCTATTCTTTTTCTTTCAGTTGCGTGACAAGCTTATTCAATCTTTCAATTATTGGAGACTTTGGCAGGGGGGAAGAGGGGGGGTTCTCGATAGGTTTTGTAATTCAAATTTGTTTTGTGTTTGAAAGGCAGGGTATACAGCTATTATGACATGCAGTATACAGTAGAAGCCAGTTAATTACACATTGGATTAACGCACATTTCTGTTAACTGCACGGAATCCCAAAATCCCAAACCGGTGCGGTTCAGCTAGATAGCTTCGCAGCCGGATAATTGCACGAAATTCACTGGCAAATAGACCATGCAATTGAGCGGCTTCTACTGTACTAACTAGAACTTCAAAACTTCCCCTTTTGGAAAGTATGCTCTAATTGCAGGTTTTATGCTGTGACGTGGCCAGTCCGCTACTCTAAGCACAAGTCCAACACCCGGCTGGCCATCACCATCACCCTGGTGTGGACCTTGTCTTTCGTCATCTGCGCACCTCTTCTGTTCGGGTCCAACTACCCTGCTAAGGGAGAAAGGACTCCAGAAATGTGCGGGTAAGACAATAAGGTTGTTGTGCGTTGAGTGGTAACCCCTCCACTAGTATGTGGAATGGTAGGACCCAGAGGGGTTAGAGAGAGAAGGAATTAGGTCAGACAGGGGTCTGGAGGGGAGATCAAGAGAGGTGAGAAGCACTCCTGGAGGGAGTCCAGGGGTTGTGTACCATGTGCGACGAGAGATGAAGAATAGAATAGGCTATATCTAGATCGTCTGTCTGTGAACTTGACTGAGAACCTAATACAGGTCTTCTCATCACTTTGAGTTGCCTGCATCAAGGAACCTTGCGTGTCATCCAGACAATTTTTACCTCCATTACAATGGTGGTATTGTTTTCGGTTGTCAATTAGTGTGTCTGTATGTATGTATTTTCGGATAATTCAGGACAATATAACGAAAAACTCTAGGTGAATATTTGGTATGTAGGTAGGTCTTGTTAAGATGACGGCCAAAATTAACGGTGTTCGTGTCGAAGTATCCTGCAACGAGAGAAAGGACCCCAGATATGTGCGGGTAAGGCAACTTAACCTCCAAGAAGATGGAGGTATCGTTATTGGTTGTAAATGTTTGATTCTGCTTTCTTTTCGAATATTTCAGGACAATAAACGATTAATATTCAGATAACGAAAGAATCTCTTGGTGGATTGCGATATTGATTGGTATGCTGGTACGTAGGTCCTGCTAAGATGACGGTCAACGTTAACTATGGGCTTCCTGTCGACGTTTGGTACTCCAGTAGAACTTTTTTTGTCCCGGACATGTTTTGAATAAAGTATTCTACAAATGCATATTTGTAACAAATAGCTTTCGTATTACACGAAGATCGTCAATCAAAAAAAGCTAATTATAAGTTACAGTATGTTGATTAATTCTATGGCTTATTGCATGCAGTTTATTGCGATTCTCAAACCATGATTAATACCTCAACAGCAGCAGTTTTAATAGAAATTTGAAAGACGTTTAAAAGTTGATAACTTCTTTGCACGTAGACAAAATACCATACAAATTAGTTGCACTGTTTGGAGACATGTACCCTGGGAGCCAGCCAGGACCGGGTAGCTAGCGAGTTTTGTTCGGGGAGCCAAGGCAATCAGCCCGCCCGATCTCACACTAGCGCTCCGAGGAGTTTAAACCTGAAGGAGTTATCACTACCCTTGATAAAGGCAGGTGGACCTCATCGCGTAAACTCCCCCGGGGCTCTAATAGGAGATCGGGCGGGCCTGACTGTCTTGGGCCACCGAATAAACTGTCCTAGCTGCCCGATCCTGTCTGACTCCCATGGTAGGAAACATGTGAACCAATCAAGATAACTGAGATAATGAATCTGCACCCATTTCTTTAGGTTGGTATACAACCGGTTTTAGTCACAGCCAAACTGTCTTAGTAAAGGTTTGCCAGATCCCTTCACGTGGCACTGACGAAAGATTGTGGGTGCTATTGGAAATGTCTGACCGTTTACAAAATCATATCCAGTTGCTTGTCAATGAGTAACTGCTTTTTGGCGTATCTTATTACCTGGATAACCTTCATCGAGTCTCATAGTGAATGCCTGTCATGTTCCTCGGTGTAATGATGATTGGTTCAACCAGGTCTATGAGTGTAACTCTCTTATTTCTTTTCCCCTGCAGGATTTTCAACAACAACTACATGATCTACTCGTCCATGTGCTCGTTCTTCATTCCCTGCACCGCCATGCTGGTGCTCTACTACAAGATCCTTAAGGTGTGTTTATTGTGTGCCTTCATGTGTCTACGCGATGACCAGCATTGTCATTGTGAAGGATAATTGTTTTTTTCATTTTCAGATATGCACTTAAAAGAATGGTTCAGCAGTACGATTTTTATGACGGTATGATATTTAGTTGTTAACTTCTGATTTCCATTTAGAAATCTGACTTTAAAGTCAATCTAAGAAAGGTCAACTGCTACTCGTTCAAATTCACTTCAGTGTCATGCGAATTTTGCAATGATACAACTAGGCGGTGGAGATAGTACTGAATTTAGCAGTGTTTGAAATATGTTAATAAGAACCAGACTGCGATCACAAATGACAACCTGGAATGGACTCAGTTGTGACGTCAACAACAGGTCAACGGTGCCGGCGGTTGGTATCGGCCCCCGTCTTATTCGAGGGATGTGCTCTAATGTGTACGTAACTAATTGAGCTTTTTTTTCTCACAGAAAATCAAGGAGAGGTCGAAGAAAATGGCCAAGAAGATGCCGAAGTCTACTTCAGCCGGGATGATCTGCGGAGACACCGTGATCGCCAACACCACCACCAGCTCAGGGATCGCCTTGAAGGAAAACGGCGCGTCCAAGAAGACGTTGAGCACCCCTGTGTTGGACGGGCACGCAGGACACGCTGTCTCGGCAGTGGACGCGAACTCCCGTCCGTCCAGCGAGTCTGACATCAGCGTTGCCATGGCAGCAGAGACCACCCAGGCAGAGGATCCGGCCAGGACACCCGGAATCTCTCCCAGATGCGCCAAGCTTCCCAAGACGCGTCTAGACGCGATCAAGATCAAGCTCAAGGGGAAGGTGAAGGACGAATTTCCCAACAAAAGGGAACAGAAGGCCATCAACGTCATGAAAATCGTCATTGGTAGGTATACCATCATTACACATAGCATGTGTAACAGAAAACATAGCAGCTATAATGTACTACTTCTACTTCAAAGGTTTTATACAGACAAGCGCTGCGAAAACTGTCTTATATATGTTTGTAAGGAGAACAAAATGTAAAGCATAAGGTGCAAAATACAAAGGCAATAACAACTGTAAAACAACAAGCTCTGTGTGAACTTTCAAACCAGACAACTGTGACTCAATGTTGTTAATGTTCGTGATTTTCATATTCGCCTAACATATGTTCTATGAGGACAAAATGTAAATCATAAGACGCAAATACAAAGCAATGGCACAACCAACAACATCAAGCTCTGAACCAGCTTTCAAACCAGACAACTATGACTCAACGTCAACGTGAAAGTTCGTCTGTGTTGGTACAAGTTATCATTGGCCTGTTTAAACCGTAACATCCAACGCAAAAATTGGACTCACCCAAATTTTCGACTGAACAGCACCAGCCTTTGTCAAGGAATGAACAATCCACTGCTGCCCTGATGTTACGTTATGCAAATAGAACACGTGACTCAGTAAGCAGTGGATCATACGTTGCAGGAAGTCTATGGCGCCCACCGTCTCTATTCAGGGATTGTTGTAAAGCTACGACGTATATGGCTCCTTCTTACGCAGATGACTCAAAGTTGTTCATGTTTGTGATTTTCAGGAGTGTTCCTCATCTGCTGGACGCCATTTTTCGTCACCAATGTCGTACGCGCATGCTCCACTTGCACCATTCCCGACGTCCTCTTCTCCATCGTGACGTGGCTGGGTTACCTGAACAGCGGGATGAACCCGATCATCTACACCATCTTCAACCAGGAGTTCCGCTCTGCCTTCAGGAAACTGCTGTGCAAAACCCATTAGATCAATGACATTAGACGGATCAAGGACATTAGACATACCGTCACCATGATCATCTTAGATACTCCTAAATAGCCCCGCAAGGCTCAACGTAAGAGGGGTGGGGTGGGTAGAAGTCCCGGGTAGGCCTCCTGCCTGGTACGGAAGGACCCAATGGTGGGAGCAATTACCAGCGTGTCAGGCAGTAACCTCCTTCACCGGTGTCTGTAGGGCCTTGGTGAATTTTTTTTGGGGGGGGGGGGGCGTCGATTCGCCTACTTGGGAACCACTCCTACTTAGGTATCACTGAGGGCATTTTGAGAGAGGAGCCGTCCGGACCAAGGGGAGGCGGCTAACCTAGCCCTGAAGGCTGTCTGGGCCTGAACAATGTGGCCTGGCAGTTGGTTCCAAATATTGATTGTGCGCTAAAAAGAATTAAAACAATCCTTGATGGCTAATATTAGATGATACTTTAAATGATGGCCTCCTCGGGCAGGTTTGTGGTATTGATTCGATGCTATTTTATTGTATAATTTGTTACATGCCATAATAACGTAGCCGCCAACTGTCGCTACGTCTAAAGCCGCCTGAAGACGTGTTTAATCTCGGATCAGACGGTCTTTGGTTCCTTAGCAGGCTCAACGAATCAGGATTTCTGGGGCTTATGACTTGATTTTTCTGATGACGTATCAATCCCACTGCAATAGGCACGGCCAAAGAAACCGAAAGCATTAGAAATGATATGCTATTTATGGAACAAAAGAGAATTATAAGCCCTGAGAAATGAAGCTCGACGAGCCTACTAATTCTATGATCCCTTTCGCTTCGGGGTCCATAGGAGATACCCGGCTCTGATCGATGAAGCCAGAAATTTGGCCCGAGGTGGCCTGTCGCGTGGGGAGGGGGGCGGTACATCTTAGTGTTTTCACAAGTAAGTTGCGGTGTCCCCAAGAAAGAATACCCTGTTGGCCACATTGTGTCTCAAGGGTGAACGTAGCAAAAAAAGGACAATAATTATTTTTCAGTGATCATTAAGACACCACGCACTGTAAAATTGGGAGAAGAGAAAAGCAGGGCAATCTCTCGCTCTCTTTGTCAGTCAGTCTGCCAGTCAGACTATGACACACTACGCAAGAACTTAACGACAAAAGATTTCAAAATGGGCAATCTAAATGATGTCTAAATGTACAAGGACATCTAAACGTCGACGTCCAAAGTCAAACAGTTCAAACGGAAAAAATATCTTCCTTATCTAATCAAGATAATTCATATGTTCCGTTTTCCCTTGTGCTAATTACATTCTGTACCTAATTGGTGGCTATATTTTTCTATGATGTATAACGTTAAGGATTGTATGTAGACTTCCTATCAGAACACTCAGAGTTCAGAGCTGTATCCCAGAAAAACTTGAATATATTTTGTCTTATTAGATTACGATGTTAATCATAACTCTATGGACTGTACAGTTAATATAACGCTAGTTCACCTTTATCTGCAGGGTAACCTATATCCGTTGTTTAAAAAATGGTATTTAGGGATATCAAGTCGATGGACGATAGTTTCAAACTACACTAGGTTGAACATATTACAACTTGAAACCTTCCTCCATCGACATAATATCCCTTAATACCGTGTGGGTTAACGCAACGAATATAGGTTACCCTGCCAATAAAGGTGAACTAGCGTATCTCCGGAGACTATACATCACAAGAGAGGAGATCTGTAAATATCCAACGTGCCTGGTGCAAACGTCCCCAGTTCTGTCTGTATATATGTAATTCAAGGTGTCTTAAATAAAATCTGTACTCATATGGTATTTATGAGTTCTTATGAACAATAGAGTTCTTAATTATCATCTGTCTATGTTTAATGTTCTGGAGGAGGATTTACTGTATTTACATAGGCTGATAGCCAGATCCAAGGCACACTAAACATACATATGTTAATCAGATTTTGTGTTCCTTTTATGCTATGAATATCAATGATAGTTATGAACAAGTGCATGTAAAGTTTTTTGTAGTCTTATGGGAAATGTACTGATGAACTGACATCCAGGCAGTCAAAAAGGAATTTATTCATTATTTGTACATGTGTGCTAGTAATAATATTTTATTTATTATCAACGCAATTACATTAGTGCACTGTCATCAGTACCCACAGGCCTGAATTATGCACATTGAGTTCATGTGTCGATTTGATGATACAAGTAGCATCGATGATAATGGTACATATAGTTGGGATTCCTTATAAGGGTTGCCATTATCGTATCGGTATTCCTATCGATATATTGCCATTGTTTTTGTTGTTGAACGGAACCATCATTAAACCTTCTTTAAATCAAACAGCTGTATTATTAGATGTTTTATCATACTCATGGAGGGGGGGGGGCTAAATGATGGAATTATCAACTTGTATCTAGTCAATCAATTCTTCTTGCAGCAAAGAAAAACAGAGAGTCAGGCAAAAGAGATGAAGGTTTGACATCCAGGTAATAAGATACGCAAAAAGTAGTTACTATAATAGCAACTGGACATGATTTTGAAACGGTCAAACGTTTCAAGCAACATCCATTTTTTTTCCGAGTGTTACTGACAACGAACAAGGGATGTTGTTTGAAACGTCTGATCGTTTCCAAAATCATATACAGTCAAACCTGTCTATAGCGGCCAATCAAGGGACTGGGGAAATGTGGCCACTATAGACAGGTGGCCACTATAGAGAAAATGTTGATCAGTTGACCACGAGCAATAAGTAACAAATGATCTCAACACCCACCAATTTTTCTCACCAAGTAACGTTGTCTCGATCGTCTCAAAATTCAGCTGACCCTGCCAAAGTCAAATCTAAAAATATGATTGATATTGCCTGGTAAATTCGCCGACAAAGACTTGATCTAACGTACCTTCCCCTACCGCCAAAATGACCCTGTCGGGAACTCCAAATCCTTTCAAAGTACGATTTTAAACTCACGACAAAGTGAGACATACTGCCGCTGTATGGTCGCAATATGCAGTGTTTGTGTATCTACGGAACCAGAAATCGTGTGGCCGTGGCCGTTTTGGACAGGTGGCCGATATAGACTGTTTCTTTATGCTTAGGTCAATGGGAAAAATGCAAGGGACCGACAGAAAGTGACCGCAACGGCCAGGTGGTCGCTATGCAAAGGTGGCCGCTAATACAGGTTTGACTGTACATAGACATAAATTCACATGTCCAAACTGTGGCCGCGACTGCCACGACAAGACTGGTCTCCAGAGCCATTTAAGACCTAACTCCAGAGTGCTACCATCATCAATCAAGATTAGGGCTGGGTACCGGTGTGACAGCGATCTCGCCCCCCCCAGCGATTTCGCCCCCCCGGGGGTCGAGATCACTAGCGTTTTCGCCCCCCTTTAGCGTTTTCGCCCCCCCCCCCCAAGAGCAGCTGGTTACTACATACTACATATTACAGGTGCGCTACCTGGTGCTATACTGCACCTGGGGAGTAACGTATATGGTGTTTTACCTGGTACCTACATGGCACCTTTTTACCGTACCGTAAGATGTCATACCTCGAAAGTCGATTCTATATTGTTCGGTGCAAACATGACATTGAAATGAAAAAGACATTTTTTTTCAGCTGAGGTGGCATAAAAACAGTGCTACTGCGAACGTATAAATCAATACCGTCTATGGTACGGAATACGTCAGCTATATGTTTTCAATTTGTCACAGTGTTTTCTTTCTTGTGCTGGAAACATTTCCAAAGCACTAACAAAAACACACGTGAATAATAGTTTCTCATTATAAACACTATCTACGCGCAAGTTGATATAGCTGTTGCTAAATGCTACACAAACACTGTCTGGTAAAGTACCAGTCTTAAGAAACACGGGTAAATGCATCAGTTCCTAAATACTAGAAAAAACAGTCATGTTGGAGGTGAAGATATCCCTTGGCCAGGTGCATATACCAAAATGTGCGTTATTCTAATTAATACCTAATATTTGCATAATCAATAAAGACATTACATAGTTCTTTTGTGGTCACTTCATGGTAGAGACTTCATATTGGAGATATATAGGTTGCTTGAGGACAGGTGAATACAATGAAATACATCTTATGTCAAGACTCAGGTATATGCAATAATGGGAATACAAGGGACCCAACCCTCCTTGTCTGAAACAAGTTCAACTATCTTATTACCATGTAATTACGTTGATATTGATACTATGAATGGAGTTATGTATCAAACTCGTGTACTTATATCATTCTGAAACTGCATTTTGTGATTTATACCAATCAACTTCTAAAATGTCATGTAAACCCGTTTTTTTTGGGGGGGGGCGAAATCGCTAAAGGGGGGCGAGGTAGGGGGGCGAGATCACTAGCCGGGGAGGGCGAGATCGCTAGTGATTTCGCCCCGGGGGGGGGGGCGAGATCGCTAGTGATTTCGCCCCCGGGGGGGCGAGATCACGGGGGGGGGCGAGATCGCTGTCACACCGGTACAGCTAGCTTACCGGTACAAAACCGGTTTTTCTTATTGGACCGGTCCAGAAAAACCGGACCTGAAAAAATCAGGTGAACCGGATGTTGGACCTATTAGAAAATTAACAGATTATTTGATCAGGCATTCACACGTTTTTGCGCTTGCAGGTGGAAGAAAATAACAAGAGTGAAGTAGAGTAAAGTTTATAGCCATTTCTACCTAGTTCTACCGTCAATCGTACAGGTGCTGTTTAGCGCTGTAATATTTTAAAACGCCAGTGTGAGTCTAATACTCCACCAAACAGATGTATTTGTAGTGAAATGGACCATTGGTATGAGTCATACTGAATCAGGTCCAGGTTCAGGTACGGATCCACTGGACCTGAACCGGACCTGGACCTGAATTTTCTGTACCGGTACCCACCTTCACCGGTCAAGATGGAAGAATGCCTACACAGCTGCAAAAATGTAGATATGCGGATACAAATACAGTACAAGTCCTTGTAAGGGACTGCCAAAACTTTTTTTATATTAATTTCCAAGTAATCTACACAACCTGGGTCCTTATTGAGGTTGCCTGATATCCGTCACAAGTCCATACGTCATTCCAACTTATCACATATTGGACTCAAACGAGTATCGACACCACAAAATCACATCCCACACATGGACAACACGAAATTCACCGAAGTGTCTAGGGTAGCGACTTTATTGACCCCAAACTAGGTTGCCACTTAATTGGAAGAGTGTGCATGAATATTTCAACAGCAATCTGTCTGTGTCCGCTTTAGAACAACTTGCCTAATATCCATATTTGCGTTTGATGACTAGAAGCAAGTTTGAACGCGAGAGGAAAATGTTAACAAGAAGTCAAAGAATTCTTTCTACCTAGAAGTATTTTGAGTTTCTTGATTTTTAAATGTTAAAACATACATTCGCATAATTCCACCAGGTGACATTATACCGCCACTTCAAAAAATGTTGTTATAGAGGCCTTCTCAAGATTGTCTTCAACACCTAAATATCTGAATCGTATTACATTTAGGAAATTAACATTCGGTGTTCAAGACAATCTTGGGAAGAACTCTATACTAACTTTTTTTGAGGTGATGGTATTATAGCACCTGGTGGAATTATGATAGTCGATGTTAATAGTAAAGAAAACAGTCTTATTGTAAATTTCGCGCTAAATCTGTCTCTGCATGTTATTTTACATGCACTTTGAATCCGGACCACGTCACGTCAAGATTCCCATCTTGACAAACCTTTTTTGCATCTTATGCTATTTACTGCCAGAAACACGCCTACATGGGACTGTACTTCAGGACTGTTTATCTACAGAAACTAGTTGTGATTCATCAAGGTCCAAATTTTATGAAATGTAACGTTTATGTTTTAAACGCTTTTAATCCGAATACTTTGTATTTTCTTTTAGTACCTTGCGCCCTCTTGGTAAACAAAGGGCTGTCCTAGGTTTTAGTGTGTACTATATATGTATTCATTTTGTGTAGAATAAAAATGATTTCTTAAACCATACCATTTTCCGCCTTAACGGGTCGCACTTATATGATCCATGTATGTGCGTCCAGTATATTACAGATTTGGGGCATTTCTCATTGAAATGTGAGCAGCAAATAGCATCTTACAGAATTGGGGCATTTCTAATTGAAATGTGACATACCGCAGCAAATAGCATCGATTGGTGAAGTAAATCTGCTACAGCAGTACAGAATAGGTCAAGTTTTGCTAATCTGCTTAATTAACCCGCTTAGGGGGTTAAATTAGCACAGAAATTTATT
>NC_049997.1:10810610-10816665 GCF_000003815.2 Branchiostoma floridae
TACATAGTATCCACACTCAAACTACGGTGCAGGAGAGACAGTATAAAAATGCGCGAGAGTGTTAGTGTGTGTAAAGATACACGCAGAAATACACACACACACACACACACACACACACGCACACACACACACACATACACACACATACCGAACTTAGTCTCCAACCAGACCCTACGGTGCCTTAGAGATAGTATCAAAGCTGGCAAAGGAGCATAGCCGGCCAAAGGGAGTCAAACGGGCACCGGCTTAACTCCTTGGTCAGCTTTGATACTATCTCTAAGGCACCGTAAGGTCTGCTTGAGACAACCCAAAACGCACAAATCGATGCACGCATACGTACATGCGGGAAAACTAGTATAAAACAGGTATTTGATTGCAAAGAGGACCTTAACTAAAACTGACAATCTGTCGAAGTCTGTTATGTTAGCTTGAGACCAACTGTATAGACTCTGGAATGAAAGACTCAGTGTATTATTAGTTCCTACAATTGTGGGCCCAGGGTGATTGATAAAAGTCTACACAAACAGAAATACGCCCATTGATAAATGGGATTCATAGATGCACTATATCCAGCAAATCCTGGCGTCGATGAGTCCGCCTAATCAAGACATGATAAGCCAAAGTACTTTGATGATTAATAATGAAGGATTTGGCATATAAGGTGAAGGATGTGGGGTTATAGAAGGGCAAGGATGTTGGAGTAGAGGCAAACATGTGCATATCTTGAAATCGCAGAACCCACAAATCTTAGAAAAAGTGGGGCTTTTCGTCTCCCTCTGCTTCCAAAAAAGAAATCAAACCCAACCTGTTTAGAAATAGCAACACTAGTATTACAGTAGAATATTGTTCATAACTGTCCATTGTCACTTGTATATCTAATACGTTTATACCATGCAATTAGCCCTCGGGCACGAACTTGCGAATTAATTCTTATGTATTAATAAAGATATTCAAAGGTTTGAGACAAATGTTGTAGTAGAGGCAAGCATCAGCACCTGATTCACTAGACAATCCAACTATCTTGATACAATCACAGCCAGAACAGATAGATTCAGAAACAGCAGTATTCCGTACATTGTAAAATCAACCAAAACCAACTTCTTCTCATGACATAGTTTATAAAGGCTATATGTAAAAGCTGTACTTTTGTCGTGTCAATAAAGATTATCTTATGTAAAAGTCACTCACTTTCGTTGTTGCTGTTAGTAATCGTGTGTAATATTCGCTCTTAGATAATGGTTTGAGCTGTTATATTACTGTTTAATATAATTCTTAACTTCGCAAATACTATTCTTAACTAGTCTTCTTAATTGGCTTAAGAAAGGTAGCGTGGGAGTACAATTCTGCTTCCTGTACTGTGTAGTGTGAGGAGAAATAAACCATTATGCTGATGAACATGTGCATTTTAAAGCCCTAATACATTTAACATCCTACAGACTATAATGTTTCATAATCTTAAGTAAACTTTGAATTGTCATCCTCTGCGCTATTATTGGTAAATTAATGTTGATGACACATTACATAAGATTGGCCTTATTTGGGCTCTGTTCCAGGGTTTTCTTGTATTACGCAAAGATTATTGAACTTCCTAGCGTTAACAAACCTTGCTGATATGAAAAGGATATACTAGAATCAACCAGACGCCAATTTGTCTGCACTGTCGCAAAACGTATTGCATATATCATAGTATTCTCGTTTATGCACACAAATAAGAGTTCAATAGACCAAGATCAGAAGATGCAATTGAGGACAAGTTTAAGGACATCCATCTACCTCTTCGAGGGAGTCAAATGTATATATATATAGTTTCCCTGAAGGTGTACATGTGGGTATTATCTGTGAGTAGACATCTTAAGTCTCTTTCCCTCCGGGTAAGTTTACATCATATATAGACTACGAAGATAAAAGTCAATAACATCTTTAATCACTGCTGACATTGGGTCGCATTACCAGCAGGCCAAACATTGCTGTGAGTAGACATCTTGAGTCTCTTTCCCTCCGGGTAAGTGTGCATCATATACTCCGAAGGAAGAAGTCAATAACATCTTTAATCACTGCTGACATTGGGTCGCATTACCGGGAGGCCAAACATTGCTGTAGACAGATGTCTAAGTCTTCTGGATATACAGGTGATTAAAAAAGGAAAGTATTAATAAGAACCTCAAGATCTTTAAACGCAGCTGAGACGTTACGACATTTCCGGAAGCCATGCGCCTTGCTACAGACAAACGTCTGTACCTCCTAGACATAAGCAGATCGCCAACGGTAAAACAGAGAGTAAATAAGAAGTAGTTACATGCGTCCAAGATAGCAAACCGCAACAACTTCAAACACATCTGACAGGTCCCGACATTGCCGGAAGCCATACGCTTTGCTGCAGACAAACGTCTGTATCTCCTGGACATAAGCAGATCACCGACAGTAAAAGAGAGAGTAAATATAAGAAGTAGTTACATGCGCCCAAGATAGCAAACCACAACAACTTCAAATGCAGCCGGAAGCCGTGCGCTTTGTTGCAGCCAAATGTCTTTACCTCCTGGGCATAAGCAGACGGTAAAAAGAGATGTAATAACATTAATTGGTCCAAGATAAGCGAACCAGTAACAACTTCAAAAGAAACTGGCAGAAACTGACATTACCGGAAGCCTTGCTTTATACAGATGTCCGTTCCCACGGATACAAGTGTATTAAAAAAGAAGATGCTTCAAAACCAAGAGTAAACAAATAGCAACCGGGTATGACACCACCCGAGGCCAGTTGCAGACGGATATCTGTGTCGTCTTGGTACAGTAAGACGTAGGAAAAGAAAGTACTAGGTAAGAATTTAAAGATTGCAAACCACTTTCTTCAAAACTCCAAATGCTGCTGACAGACCAGAAAGTCGCTTTAAAGTTTTAAGTAAAACAAGATCGTCTTTCAAGGTGTGTCCCTTACGTAACAAACGTTCTGAATGAAAAATGGTTTCATTTGTGAAACACTCCCAACAACATTTTCCAACAACAAAACCTGTCAAAAATGATGAATGGATCATTAAGTTAGTCCTCCAAAGTTTCTGCACATAACGAATACCAAAGTGCTTGACGAATTGTTTGAATTGTGAAATATTCTTATTTTGGGAACAACTCAGCAAACATGATTGTGAAATCCCATCTGTAAAACATTTGTAAAATCATCTCAACAACAAAATCCAACAACAGAGCCTGTCAAATATGACAGATGGATCATTATGTTAGTCCTCTAAAGTTTCTGCACATAACGAATACCAAAATGCTTGACAAATTGTCCGAATTGTGAAATATTCTTATTTTGGGAACAACTCAGCAAACCTGATTATGAAAATCCCAATTGTAAAACATTTGTAGAACACTCTCAACAACAAAATCCAACAACAAAACCTGTCAAATATGACAGATGGATCATTAAGTTAGTCCTCCAAAGTTTCTGCACGTAACGAATACCAAAGTGCTTGACTAATTGTCCGAATTGTGAAATATTCTTATTTGGGGAAGAACTCAGCAAACATGATTGTGAAAATCCCAATGGTTAAAAACATTTGTAAAATACTCTCAACAACAAAATCCAACAACAGAACCTGTCAAATATGACGAATGGATCATTAAGTAATTCCTTCAAAGTTTCGGCACATAACGAATACCAAAAGTGCTTGACTAATTGTCCGAATTGTAAAATATTCTTATTTGGGGAATAACTCAGCAAACCTGATTATGAAAATCCCAATTGTAAAACATTTGTGAACCGCTCTCAACAACAAAATCCAACAACAGAACCTGTCACGTATGACAGATGGATCATCAAGTTAGTCGTCCAGAGTTTCTGCACATAACGAATACTTAAGTGCTTGACAAATTGTTTGAATTGTGAAATATTCTTATTTGGGGAATAACTCAGCAAAAATTAATGATTGTGAAAATCCCAATTGTAAAACATTTGTAAAATCATCTCAACAACAAAATCCAACAACAAAACCTGTCAAATATGACGAATGGATCATTAAGTTAGTCCTCCAAAGTTTTATATACATAACGAATACTAAAGTGCTTGACAAATTGTTTGAATTGTGAAATATTCTTATTTGGGGAACAACTCAGCAAACATGATTGTGAAAATCCCAATAGTTAAAAAAATTTGTAAAATACTCTCAACAACAAAATCCAACATCAGAACCTGTCACGTATGACGAATGGATCATTAAATTAGTCCTCCAAAGTTTCTGCACGTAACAAGTACCAAAGTGCTTGACAAATTGTCCGAATTGTAAAATATTCTTATTCAAGGAATAACTCAGCAAATATGATTATGAAAATCCCAATTGTAAAACATTTGTAAAACACTCTCAACAACAAAATCCAACAACAGAATCTGTCAACTATGACAGATGTATCATTAAGTTAGTCCTCAAAAGTTTCTGCACATAACGAATACTATTTAAAGTGCTTGAATAATTGTCCGAATTGTGAAATATTCTTATTTTGGGAACAACTCAGCAAACATGATTGTGAAAATCCCTTATTGTAAAACATTTGTAAAATCATCTCAACAGCAAAATCCAACAACAAAACCTGTCAAGTATGACGAATGGATCATTAAGTTAGTCCTTCAAAGTTTCTGCACATAATGAATACTAAAGTGCTTGACTAATTGTCCGAATTGTGAAATATTCTTATTTTGGGAACAACTCAGCAAACATGATTGTGAAAATCCCAATGGTTAAAAACATTTGCAAAACACTCTCAACAACAAAATCCAACAACAAAACCTGTCAAGTTGTCAACTATGACGGATCGATCATTAAATTAGTCCTCCAAAGTTTCTGCGCATAACGAATACTTAAGTGCTTGACAAATTGTTTGAATTGTGAAATATTCTTATTTGGGGAACAACTCAGCAAACATGATTGTGAAAATCCCAATGGTTAAAAACATTTGTGAAATCATCTCAACAACAAACTCCAGCAACAAAACCTGTCAAATATGACGAATGGATCATTAAGTTAGTCCTCCAAAGTTTCTGCACATAACGAATACCAAAGTGCTTGACAAATTGTCCGAATTGTGAAATATTCTTATTTGGGGAACAACTCAGCAAACATGATTGTGAAAATCCCAATGGTTAAAAAAATTGTAAAATACTCTCAACAACAAAATCCAACAACAAAACCTGTCAAATATGACGAATGGATCATTATGTTAGTCCTCCAAAGTTTCCGCACATAACGAATACCAAAGTGCTTGACAAATTGTCCGAATTGTAAAATATTCTTATTTCGGGAACAACTCAGCAAACATGATTGTGAAAATCCCAATGGTAGAAAACATTTATAAAATAATCTCAACAACAAACTCCAACAACAAAACCTGTTAAATATGACGAATGGATCATTAAGTTAGACCTCCAAAGTTTCCGCACATAACGAATACCAAAGTGCTTGACAAATTGTCCAAATTGTAAAATATTCTTATTTTGGGAATAACTCAACAAACCTGATTGTAAAAATCCCATTATTTGGTCCGGCCACAAAAGGAATATCTTATCTTGTATACGCACAGCTGCAAGTCTAATCTGTGTCATCAATCAAATAGGATCAGTTAAAGAAGAAGCATTTATTACTCTTGTCATTTCTCTCCCTGCTATGCCCTGTTGACTGTATAATACAAAGTTGGGGGTATTTAAGCTAATCCGAACAGCCTCTAGATACAGCGATGTTGAATCTGAAAAATGTGTTGGTTTTGAAGAGGCGCCAGGGATTTAGAAAAGCTTAATCATTTGTTCTGGTCGGCAGAATTGTTTTTATCTTACACAAATAATGGATGATATTTAAAAAAAACTTCGTGATTGTGTGAATGAAGTTAACCATTTCTGTGGGTTACATGAGTAACCGTTTACAATGGTCGAAGACTTTGACTGAAAACTAGACGTCCGTTATAAATTTTAAGTGTAATTGTATGTAAAAATCGAATGATTGTTGCCCTGTTGCCATTCTATCGAGCGAACTTAAGTCCTATAAGTTAGTATTAAGTAAAGCTGTATGTTTTAA
>NC_049997.1:10817660-10822660 GCF_000003815.2 Branchiostoma floridae
GGACCTTATAGCCCCTTCACACGAGAAGGAATGATCCAAAATGCCGTCAGAATGAAACTCTTTTCTATTCCTGGCAATTCATAGTGTATTCTAGAAATTCTAACTGCATTCCGTATACTAGTATTCTTTTGGTCACATTCGGGCAGGATTCGAAGTGGCTTGCCGTTTCAGTTCCCCATCGAATGAGATAAGAATGTTTCGAATAATGTTGGAATGCCGCAGAATGCGGTCCTAGTGCAGTTATAATAGTTGGAATACACTTAGAATACAATTTGAATGCCGTTCGATATTTCTCCACTTCGAATGCACCTCGACAGTTTTTAACATGTCAAAAATTTTCGGGCCAGGCAACAGAACGGGCACGAACAGCTGGAATGCAGTAAGAATTTCTGGAACACACTACGAATTGCCAGGAATAGAAAAGAATTTTCATTCCGACGGCATTCCGGCTGATTCTTGCTCTCGTGTGAAGGGGGCTTTAACCTAGAGACATCAACCAAACACGTCATTTAAAACCACTATATAGGATTCACTCACTCAATGTGCAAATGACATGTAGAGCGCCCTGAAGGTGGCTGATATTCCTATCGATTCCCTCACTTTAGACATATGAGTAGTAAAGATAAGTTTATATTCCTCATGCGTTTCGACAAACCAACTATTGCATGCTAAATCCATACATTTTCACCATTACTAAGAAGCGAGAAGAAGCCGAACTTCTGTGTTAAACTAAATTTAGATCCGTGATATTTGATTATGTTTTGTCTTTGTTGTGACCTTTACTTCGCTCTTAGCTTATCTTACTAAGCTCGGATAGATAAAAATGTACAATAAAGGTCTTCATTCATTCATTTATCATGCAAACTTTACTATGCAAACATTGTAATTTAGATAGAATAGAGGACGAACATCATTTTATAGTAGAGTGTAGATTGTATGCCGTAGAGAGAAATGAATTGTATAAGGTTATACAAAACCAATTTCCTTATTTCATAGTAAGTTCTGTAGAAAAAAATTCATATTCCTAATGCAACTAGACAAACCATCGATCATAAAACATATCATTCTGCTCTTTTATCTCCACTATAACAGAAAAGCGAGGAGAAGTTGAATTTATCCAGCAATAGTTTCATTCTGTATCTGTGAACTGTATCTTTTTCAAATATCTTGTTGTGCCCTGTACTTAGCCCGGTGTGGCAAAAATGTGCAATAAAGGTCTCCATTCATTCATTCATTCATTCATTTATTCATTCATAAGGTGTCAACTACAAACTGGCAATCAGCACCGTTGCGACCGGATGTGGGGCGGGGCTCCCCTTCAACAAATTGCTTCAGAAATTGCAGACGTTCGCGAAAGAGCCTCTTCCTTTCAGAATGAGCAAATCACCACTTAAGGAAATGATAGATGCGATGTCTTGGGGGTTAATAGCAGATCATCTTGTACGCTTGGGGAAGCGCCGGTGGGTGGTGGCGTCGTGAACAGTATTGGAAAAATAAATTACTTTTTCTCTGGGGAGGCCAAAGGATTGATGAGAGGCAGTACAAACCAGGATGACTTCGAAAATTGTCTGTTTTACTTGTTTTCAGTGTTTGCATAGAAAGGTAGCGTACGAGGGTAGCGTGCGTAGTCCAGTGGTTAGCGGCCCTGCCTCTGGAACTAGACGCCATGAGTTCGATCCCGGCTGTGTCGCTCACTTGACATGCACGCTACCGGAAAGGGTTACAGTCCTTAGGACAGGACGTTAAGCCGTGGTCCACTGTTCATTGTGCTTGTCGTAAAAAAGCTAGGGGAATTTCCCCGGTACAATGAACCTGTACATACTGTACATATAGTGTCTACCCTCTCTCTCACGACCAGTGGAAGACTAGCTCTTTAGTGAGCTAAAACTGGTTCAACATAATTTTTACGGCACTATCTACATAGATAAGTACAATAAAGGATTTTCTATTCCTCAGACTTTAACATTAAAGCAGTGCCTTACAAAAATAAACGTCCGCATCAGCAACTTCGTCATTGATGTGAGACGCTTGATCGTTGCCAAGATTGCGTCGTGTGCATTATATCAGGTATCTATCAAGCTAGAAGGAAACAAGACTGGGTCATTGCCCGTGAAGCAAGAATACAAGGTCGTTGAACTGACGGGTTGATTTTCCGGTGACCCGACCTACTCTTGCAAAAATCCACCAACCTTAGCATTTCTGGGGGTGTCGACCACTGGTAAATTTAATAAATAAAGGAAAAAGAATTTTCGATCTGACATTTGAGTTATTAAGATGACGTTGAATCGTTTTTCAAATGTTATTCTCTCGTTGCGATAGGACAAAACTTATTGACGTGAGACACTCGAGCGCTGCCGAGATTGCGTCGTGTGCATTACATCAGGTATCTATCAGGCTAGAAGGAAATAAGGTAGGGCTAATGCCCTTGAAGCAAGAATGTAAGTCGTTGAACCATACTCTACTTACGTTTGGTGCATATTACTCATTCGGGAATTTAATAATAGAAATTTGAAGCAATCTTTCTACTGGGCACTACAAACGGTTGACTAAACATTGTAGTGCCCATTAGAGCCAAAGTGAAAGCATAGATGTACTGTCCAAAGTGAAAGCATAGATGTACTGTCCAGAAAATTGTTTATATTGGTTAAAAACTATATTTTTCGCCTGATTCAAGTTAGTTGGAGGGAAAATGCCAGAAAGCACGGTTTTACCTGCAATGATCGCAGATGACCTAAATAGAACACGGGTTCGGTTCGAATTACGTCAGATGGAACATCATGGAAGAAGGTTCGAATTCGGCTAGACATGGGAGGTTTTGAGCCCGTATTTGACCACCGTGAAAATTGTTTTCAAGAGAGATACATGTCTCCCAACGGGCAAGCATGTTGGAAATTCAATACACAGCAAAGATTATGTCGGTTCTGCGAGCTGCCTGTAAGTTGTAAGCCCGTAACCAATAGTTTTCATGCCCACTATTTCATTCTAAAGTCTGCTATATTTCAGAGGATTACCCTTCTTTACGTACCACACTAGCGTTATCATTGAAGCTATGCTCTCTCCCTACTTTAAATCTCTTCGTGATATCACGACTTTAGTCCATAAACTTTCATTCACTCTTTACTTATATGGCGGCAATGCGACGGGTTACGGTTGAATGCGTAACCTGCAAAGGGATCATAAAGGTTGATAGGATGTGTTCGTATCTGTCTACACTGCATGTACATCTTTAAACTCCTACCTACTTAAACCAATGATAGATCGTTCTACGCCTTTCCTGAGGTTAGAGAGGTTGATGTACTTCTGTAGACTTTATTACAGGATATACACCAGAGACGGTGTGCCATATAACAGTACGTTACTAATCGTAAGCTACTGGATATGGTTTTGGATTCGTTCAGACATTTTATGAAGCATCCGCTATCTCTCGTTAGTGACTCTTCCATAGAATTTGATACAAGATATGCACTAGAGACGATACGCCATATAACAGTTACTTAGTATATGTAATAAGCTACTGGATATAGTTTCGGATTCGCTCAGACGTTTCGGGCAACATCCGCTACCTTTCGTCAGTGACTCTTCCTTCCACTTTATTGCAAGATATACACGGAGACGATTCGCCATATAACAGTTACTTAGTATATGTAATAAGCTACTGGATATATGCCAAAAAGCAGTTACTCAAGCAACTGGATATGGTTTTGAAAACGGTCAGACGTTTCAACTGGAAGCCACCAGTTTTCGTCAGTGACATTGAAGTGATCTGGAAGAAACAGGTCTTTTATACTGTAGCTAGGAATAAAGACAATTTCAGACGTCCAATCGTAAACGTTGTAAGACAATTTCAGACTGAAAACAATTTCGATTCCAAAGAGAACAAAGGTAAGGCAAAGCCAGGCTGAAGACAATTTTGGATTTCAAAGGAAGGTAAGGCTAAGACACAGCTAATGCAAATGAGTCAATAAGCTCCTGTTGTTTTAGTTACATGAGCTAAAAGTTTTTTTTACTGGGGGGGGGGGGGGTGCTATGTCCCAAGTGCCGGAAAATTCCAAGTTACTGGATATAGTTTCGGATTCAGTCAGACGTTTCAAGTAGCATCCTCTATCTTTCGTCAGTGACTTTTCCTTCCACTTTATTACAAGAGATACACTAGAGACGATAGTCCACACAAAAGTTACTCAAGGTACTGGCTATATATGGTTTTCAGGTACCATCCGCAATCTTCCGTATTGTAGACTTTATTACAAGATGTACACCAGAGACAATACGTCATAAAAAAGTTACTCAAGCAACCGGATATGATTTTGGAAACGGTCAGACGTTTCAGGGAGCCTTGGGTGTCTCTAAGCAAGATCTTTTGATTATTTGAGCAGTTTTTAACGTTTCTAAGGCCTGTTTTTATAACAGGTTTTAATGTTTCTAACGCCTGTTTTATGAGCAGTTTTTAACGTTTCTGACGCCTGTTTCAAACTCATTTCCAGTTTCTTGAGTAATAGTATTGTATTGAATCGTATTGTGTTGTAATGTTTTACAGTGTATTGCATTTCATTATTTTAAAATTTACTGTATTATTTTGTAATGTGTTGTGATGCATTGTGTATTTTTGTATTACATTATATTGTATGAAAATGTCATGATATTCAATAATATGAGCACTCTAGCAATAAACTTGCTTCCCGCTGGAACTTATCCAAAAGACATGCCAAATAAAAATGAACATGATGATTTCAGACATCACGGTTCAATTCAGCAATCAGCTTAGAAATTGCCTGCTACAGATTCATTAGCGCTTGTCCCTGTGAGCCCATAATCAGCGGTTTTGATTAGCAAGGCTGACACGCTCGATTTCTTTGAGTTATGCTTTCTCCTGGATCATGTGAGGTGAGAGAGGTTTCTAAGAATTCCACAGAAGTATTAAGTTTGACACCCTTGTGATCGTGTGATCGTGTGTGTGTATGTGTGTGTGTGTGTGTGTGTGCGTGTGCGTGTGTGTGCGTGTG
>NC_049997.1:10823808-10851578 GCF_000003815.2 Branchiostoma floridae
CCCAAAAGTGTCTTTTCCTGATATAAATCGGGAGGACAGGTTGGTTATTTGTCCGGTAGTCCTCTACAAAACCAAGGATTAGCCGTGAGCCATTTGTATTGCTTGCCTTGACTAGGTGTGGAGTATTAGGCGTAGTGAAAAAATGTTGTGTTTCCTGGTGCAGTCATGAAAAAAATTAGGGTCGGTTGGCAGGGATTATCGTTTTTTCTGGTATCATTTTTAGGCTGAGCAAAGCTGCAGTGAGACATCTTCCAGTGGAGTTTAATAATTTTTCTAGCTGTGCCCGAAGTAACATGAACTGATCGGAGTCTGATGTCCAACTTTATCGTACGAAGCCTGTTATTTTAGGGTCAGGCCGAGAACTTATTGATCACCCCTTGTAACTTCAGCCGGACTGTTTGCAGAAACGAACAATGTGAATACGTAAGAATATACACAAAACGTAACCTTAGCCGCTCTGGCAAAGGTAGTAATGCCTAAGACTGTTTTCTCTTACGTAGTTCGGTGTCTGCACAAATGCTGCCCGGCCGGACACCGATTTGGTAATGTGACGCAGGCCTAACTAGAAGCCGTGAGTAGGGCTGGGTACAGGTACGGTGTACCGGTACAAAACCGGTTTTTCTTATTGTACCGGTCCCCAAAAAAACGGACCTGAAAAAATGAGTAGACCTGATGTTGGACCTTTGGAAAATAAACAGATTATATGATCAGGCATTCACTTGTTTTGAGGCTTACCGGCGGAAGAAAATGACATTTCTACCAAGTTTTACAGTCAATCGTATAAAGGCAGTCAGCCTTGTAGGAATTTAAAACGCCAGTGGGAGCCGAATTCTCCACAAAACAGATTTCTTTGTAGCCAAATGGGCCATTATTTTGAGTATCGTCCATTCACAAGCTTTCACATGATGAATCAGGTCCAGGTTCAAGTCCGGACCTGGACCTGAACCTTAGGACCTGATGAACCGGACCTGGACCTGAATTTTCTGTACCGGTACCCAACCCTAGCCGTGAGGTTGACTCCGGCTGTGTAGCTCAGATCGAGTGCAACAGACACTGATATAAATGAGAAAGATTGAACCATAAACATCATAAAATGCAAAATTCTATGTTACACATTTATTTATTCTCTTTTTCTTCCCTTCCTTCTTCATTCATTCATTCATTCATTCTTTCTTTCTTTCTTTCAATTCTTTCTTGAGTTCATTCATTTCTTCAACTCCTCAAGTTTTAGAACCTTTTCACCAGTCCAACTCGTTTTCCAGTGCCTCTTAAAGTTTTAGAAAGTTAATAACATCTTATAGTATAGCTTTATTTAGAATTTTTCTTCTTTCTTTCTTTTCCTTTCTTTGTTTCTTTCTTCTTTCTATCTTGTGTTGCTTTTTCCTTTCTTTTTGTGTCGTTTTCTTTCTTCCTTTCTTTCTTTCTATCTTTCTTTTCTGTCTTCAACTCCACCAATTTCAGAACCTTTTCACGGGTCCAAATTGTAAGTATACCTTTATTTTAGAATTTTTACTTCCTTCCTTCTTTCTTTCTTTCTTTTTTTTCTTTGAAGTCTTGTTATCTTTCCAGCAGCCCAAAATCGGTTTTCAGTGCCTGGGGCCACCGTACGGATGGTGTTAAGGTCAGTGACATCCATTTATTTTCAATTCCTCCCGACGAAAACGTTTTCAGTTAGCCGTTATCTCTCATTCGTCATGTCTCATCTTCGGCCATCCGTTTACAGAGGCGCCCGGTGTCACGAAAAATACGAACCCCCTGCAAAATAAGTGCCCGGACACTGTAAGGGGTTTTTAGTGTACCTGAGAGGAGAGAAGTGGGGTGCGATCACATAGGTCTTGCGATCGTCGTACGATTTTTATGCCATAGGATTTTCAAGCAGGCCGTGGCAGAACCAACCACCGACATGGATCCAAAACAGCATTTTGTGTATCAAGACAATTAAACTTTGCAGGAGACGTACATTCTTGTCATCCAAAGTGACCGAAGTTCGCGATCGTACGACCTATGTGACCGCGCCCTCAACCATAACCTTAATCTAACCCTAAACATAAACCCGAAAATCTAGCCTAAATCTAAACCTAATTATAACGCCATAACCATAACTCTTGCCCTAAATATTTCTCCATTGGTGTCCAGAAGAAGAAGAAAGAAGGGGCAAGCCATGACATGGAGAAGAACTTTGGAGCGATACCTTACTGAGGTGGGAGGGTGCTGGTGGTGTGGGGCAACGGATAGCAGTAAGTAGAAAAGTGTAGAGAACAATGACGGCCCGCCTCACTTAACATTGACTGATGTGCGGCGAGGATGATGATGATGATGATGATGATGACAATGATGATAATGATGATGATGATGATGATGGTGATGATGATGATGATGATGATGATTTCTCCAACCCTAACCCTATCTATCGTACTAACCCCGTTTTGCACGCAGTTGCTGCGCCTCATCTGGCAATCATGCGTTATCAATTTAGTTGGGAAATTATATTATTTTTATGTTGCTTTTTGTGTATACACTTGTTGTTTTTGGAAAATGAATAAAGATTATGTTCAGAACTGTTATCCTCGTACTAGCCCTCTTCTGCACGTAGTTGCGGCGTCTCATTTGGCTATCACACCGTATTTGACAAGGCACGTACTGCTTTTGGCGCGACCCCAACAAGGTGGCAATAACAATTTCACGGGACACTGCCTCCGTACATGGGAACATGACCCTGGTCAGAGCCGGGATGACCCGGGGAAATGAGTTTGCGTCAGAGGCATTTGTGGTCAGTAATGCCCCAACCCTGTTTATACCTCATTTCCACTTGGACGGCGCTCTCGCTGCGCTCTCTCTGCGACCTAAGATTTGACATATCGGTCAACGACTTCTATAGAAAAGAAACGAATCATTTTACACTTGTGTGTTTTGCCGTCTGCTCAGTCACACTTTTATGTTTTGTATGAAAGCGAAGGTTACACATATCCTATTAAGGTCGCAGTGAGAGCGTAGATCACTGTCTATTGGAAAGGGGGCCTAACGGATGTATATAGCCTTCGATTCATAGTGAGCATATCAATGGAAAGGTGGCATCTCACTACACTTGGGCAACATTCACTGCGGAACCACTGTGTTATTTTCGCTGATTTTTTATAATTAACATATGGAGTAATGCGTAATAGTTTGACAACAAAATACACAAAACGTAAGAAAATTCGTTGAGTAATCTTTCGAACCTCACAGTGCCGCACCGGTGCCCCAGGACTACCAGTGCACGCTAACCACCGGACCACGCACGCTACCTTTAAGAGATGGAAATTTCGATAAATCCAAAGGTGCGTTTTCTTTTCTCCCTCATTCACTCTATCCATCAGCCACTGACGCACACACTGATTCGCCCATTCACTCCAATCTCATTCTCACAGGATTTGTGCAGTACAACTCCTATAATACAGCTATAGACGCCATTAAATCTCACAATACCAACTTGTTGCTGCGCCATTCCGCCGTATATGTACTATAAGATAAGATTGGGGGCGGAACCATGAGAGATACTTCATAACGCTGATTTGATACTTCATAATGTTGATTTGGTTTTATGGATAACGTCCGCGAGCGAATGAGGTTTTGGCCGTTTCCAAACAATTCTTTTCGACCATATTTTTAACCCTACAAAGTGAGCAAATTGTATAATACTGTAGATGTATCTAATTTCGTGGGGATTTAATTTCGCGGTAGTGAGAAAAGAATTTATCTCGGTGGTTTTAAGTTCGCGGTAGCACCAGTATCTTACTGCCATGGCAAAATGTTCGTGGTGGTTTTAAGTTCTTGGTGAAGAGGCCACCGCAAAAACCGCGAAAATTGAACTACCGCGAAAGTTTCTGCATCTAAAGTATTGGAAAACGAATGCTAAGGCCAAAGACAATTTCGACGTAAAAAAGAACATATGGAAGAACAAGAATTAAGTTTTTAAATCTGTTTCTCGGAGCATCCTACTGTTTTTCTCTCGTCATTTGGCCCACTTACCTTTTTGACCTGATTTTAGTAATAAATGTAAATTTTTGGTCAAACTTTTCTTTTCGCACGTTCACATCTGTTGCAGAGTTGATGCCATCCATATATTCGGAGCAACATGGCCTAACATCAACTCATGGCCCCTATAATACTATCAGCAACACAAACGGAAGTAGAGAGTCGTAAAAACCCACCCCTGGTCGCCGCTATGAAATACCAAAGACATTATTGCTGCAAATGTCATTTCACAAACGTGCACGCGGGACAGATAAAACAGCACGTTGTCATAATCTGTTGAAGTGGTCTGTATATTCTGTAGAGACCGGAGAGTGAGTCGAGTGTGATAGGAACTGACATACAGTTACGAGGGGGGGGGGGGGGGGTCTCTGTTATACATTACCAGCGGCACATACAAAGTACAGACAAAAAGTAAACGTAAATTCTTTTACTTCCCCGACGGAAGTCATCTACCCATTTTTACACCTGAGTGAAGTCAGAAAGGTCGTGCAAAGTGCCTTTCCTAATAGGGCCTTCACATGGAAATCGAATCAGCGGGAATCAGGCCGATTCAGCTGGAATGAAGTATTTGCAAACTTCGTGTCACATTCGGGGCCATTCGGGTGGGAATTCCAAATGGGCCTTAAATCCCCTTCACACGAGAAGGAATGAGCAGGAATGCCGTCAGAATGAAAATTCTTGTCTATTCCTGTGAATTCGTATTGCATTCTAGACATTCTTACGGCATTCGAAATATTCTTTCGGCCACATTCTGGCAGGATTCGAGGTGGCTTGCTGTTTCAGTTCTCCATCGAATGAGATAAGAATGTTTCGAATAATGTTAGAACGCCGTAGAATGCGGTCAGACTGCAGTCAGAATAGTTAGAATACACTAAGAATCCACTACGAATGCCATTCGATATTTCTCCACTTCGAATGCACCTCGACAGTTTTTAATATGTCAAAAACTTTCGAGCCAGCCAAAAGATCGGGGACGAATATCTCGAATACAGTAAGAATGTTTAGAATACAGTACGAATTGCGAGGAATTGCCACGAATAGAAAAACATTTTCATTCGGACGGCATTCTGGCTCGAGCTCATTCGTGCTCTCGTGTGAAAGGGGGCTTAAGGACACAACCCCGTAGGCATACACGGTGTGTATAAACTCGGGACCTCTAGATTCCGAGCCAAAAGCTTAACCACGTACGAAACAGACGACGCCATGGCGCCACGATTTGAGTTGCGTGTCTTATTTCTTGATGAAACACAGAATTTATTGGTGACCCCTCGTAACCTCTGCGTGGCACGACGTCATGACATAATGATATTAAGACAGATGACACCGGCAAGTTTACGAATATTGCAGACCCCAAGCTTAAGTGGATTTTAGTTCCCCGTCACAATTTCACCTTGCAGTTTGGATATAAATTTAGTTTGGCCTGAAAAACTCAATGTTCTGTTTCCTAAAGAAAAATAGTCGTTAGTAGAAGTGAATAACGGTGCAGGAGTTTTCTTGTATTATCTTTCCATCATACCCAATACACGTATATTTAGTACTTTGCAATTGTCAACAAAGTAATACAACGTTAACATTTGTTAGATGCCAGCAAATCATTATCCTCAGTATTCTACTCCAGACGTTTCTTAATCTACCACACTCTATAAGGTTATGTGTCCATAGTTTTCAATCTTATCACAGATTTCACATAGTGGAATGTAAATATTTCCAGAGACATTTCTAATCTTTCACAGTGTCTACAAGGTAGTATCTTATCACACGCAGCTTTTTGTATTTTATTTGTATTCGGGTTTGTAGGGTAACCGAAAACACCAAACGTTTTTCCTGCGCCTTATATCAGTTGGTCACAGGGCACATGCAGCTTTGCTGAGGGACTTCTAATATCAGTCCCTGTGTGGCCACGGTTTGTCGTTTATCGATGACGAATTTCATCTAACTTGACAGATACATTCACTTCATCTGTGTCGTGAGCTGAAAATGTCCCTGCAAGCTTCTCTAACGACATCCAAGGGTCGACGTGGTCTCACTGCTGGATTCAAAGACCGTCTGTTTTCATTACCTGGTTATCCCATTAAAACAGGCATGTCAAGTTGAAGTCTAGATTATTTTATCTTTCCACAACAGTGTAGATTCTGCAATGCCAATTGCAGTTAGGGTCATTGGCCTCGAATCTAAACGTTCTGGGTTAGAATCCTTATCATGCTCCAACGGTTTACCTTTTGGAAACCAAACCACATTTATCTTTAGAAGTCAGAACTCACAAATAGGCAAATATATCAAGAACTGCTCTGCTATTAGAAAGAATACAGAAACTAAAGATTAGCTTACTCCATTGCAGTACTACATCAAAGAATTATATTAGCCCGTATTGTTATGTTAACTAGATTGTTGAGCTTTATCCTATACCCCTATTTTGTACTTTGTGTAACAGTTGTTGCCATACATTGTATCATGTACAATTGTCGTGCAGTAAAGTTCTTCTTTATCGAAAAGAGTACGGGTTCTAATTCCCTGTGTGTGTGTGGATCAAACTTTACAGTCTGGTCTTGCACAACATGTACATATTACTGTACAGACCGGTGTGTTAAGGTGGGGTCACACCTGCGTATATATTTAAGTCCGTATGAGGCGCGTATGGGAGTTTTTGCCTCCAACAGGCTCCACATGTTGCTTGGAAAAATAATAGAAATTTGACAAACGTAAACAGGTAACATGTCAGACGGGTTAGCCGGGTCGCTAACCATACTTCTCGGTCAGCTAACTCATCTGGCATCTTATGTATCTATATTTGTCCAATTTGTACGATTTTTCCCGCCACCCATGGAGCCTGGTAAAGACTAAAAGCGTCATACGCACCTCAAACGGACTTGAATATATACGCATGTGTGACCCCACCTTTACGGCTTTCCTATGTGGAACAAAGTCAGTTTCATTTTATAATGTCTATCACTCAAGATATGACAGCGATAATGATCTTTATTCACTAACAACAATATTGCACACCGCTTCTGCGCACCGATATTTGCACATAGCTGTATATATCGAAATGTTGCATTCATGGATAACGATTTAACAAATCACAGGACCATTTCTAAGTAAATAGTTTTTTTCTGGTTTGAAACTGATGTACAGAAATTATGAACAATTGGCTATTTACACGCACATTTGTAGTACCATAGCAGAATTGTCATTACCCAAATTTAAGATACTTTTGTGTATAACGTTACACTTACTTTAACTTTAATCTAACAAAGAGAGTCTTGAAAAATGCCAAGAATAACGCAATCAAACGTTCATCAACTCATATATCCGTCTACGTAGGTCAGTTTCTTTATATTTTATCCAAATGCGAGAACAGATCACTCATACATGACTGTACCGTTATCGATTATTATATTTTGTTGTTCTGTAGGTAGCCTCATAGTACTATTGTCTGTATAGCCATATATTAGTTGTTATTGGTTGCCATGCATTGTGCGATTGTTGAGCAATAAGATTCATTCATTCATTCAATGTACAGAGGTAACAAAAGGTCACCAACAAACCAATGGTTAACCATACACATACGTGATCCCACAAAGGAATAGATTGTGCAGTGACCAAACAATATGGTAAAGTAATCGTTAAATCGTTAAAGTCTATATAGGTGTCAGGTGCAAGTCACGGAAGCAATTTCATTTTTGATATGATATATGAGGTAGATGGGTCAAAGATTATGGGCTTAGTTCATAAAGTTATTACTTTTACCTTGACTTCTGACAGAAATGAATTGAACATGAACATATGGGAATTACAACGGAAACGATAGCGACCTAATAATAACACAGCGTTGTGTTGAGTTCATATGTTATTCATATCGAAATACATACAGGACAGTGAAATTAAGGTACCGTCGTACGATTTTGATACAGTGGGTTTTTCAAAAAGGCTGTGACAGAACCAACCACCGACAATGATATAGATCAGCCTTTTGTGTTTATATTGCAAGGCAGGTGTACTCTAAAGGAAACATACATGGCTGTACCCAAAACACGCCTTAAGTTAGCAATCGTACGAAGACCACACTACCTTTGTGGCCCTGCTCTGTGCTTCAGGAATCCGACACTATTTTCGACTGTGAGTTTACAGTCTTCGTCGAAGGATTCTGTAACGTCACTTCATGCCGACTTCATCTGCGTTTATGATCTATTTCTACTAGCTGTGCTAACGATATTTATTTCGATGACGTTTTGGCGTAGTGGTTATATTTAGTGGCCCAGACCCCAGAGGTCCTGGGTTCGAATCCCCGGTGATGACATTATGGACTCGGAAGAGGCACTTTACACGATTTTCCTCACTCAGGATCAGGTGTAAAATATGGGTTCCTGACTTCTCTTGGGGAGGTAAAATGCGATGGATGGAGTTGGTTGGGCCTGACCTTCCAATACTTTGAACTAGACACAAAAGAGCTCACTGCCACTACCAGCTCCAAAGAAGACTATGGACTAGCTTTATTTCTATTTAATACTTTAAGGTAGCCATTCCCCCCAGGCCTATCAAAATATCTACTGAACGTTGTAACTTTTCTATCTCAAAACGAACAACTATTGGTATGTTAGTTTTTGAATGTTTTCGCAGTTACTGTTTTCGCAATAAGCTCACCTTAGAGAAACAGGAAGTAATCAATTGACTCATACAATGTTAATCCATAATTGCATAACTGACTTAATGCATTACACAAATCATTCCTGTTGTGCAGTCTCTATAATATTAACAAAAGACATGTATGGAAAGTACATATGTTGCACCTCAATGTTCAACCTGTCGCATGGTTGTTCCCTTTTCCAGCTACCTGTCGGGCTTGCATGAATATTGAAAATATGCCATTTTTCATAACATTTTGAACAAATCTCTCTTAAAATTACACTAGTAAGTGTGGTGGGACAGGTTTAATATTGTAGAATACCCATTCCTGTGTCACAGATATGTTCCTGGAGACTAAAAAGTGATAAAATATAGCTGTGCTTATCATATTCATATTTCAATATCAATGAGCTTTAGGTGATATCTGTATGGTCTGACACCAACTTATGGGTGTAGTTTGCTCCACTTCCTGTTGAAACTTCTGGAATATAACAAGCCAAGAACAATGTATGGCACATCAAAGTTGGTGGGACACTTATTAAGCAGAAGGGCCATAAACTGACTTAAGGTCATTGAGATGCTGACAGTTTGGCCACCGTATGGTTTTACTTGTCAGATGCATTTAATTAAATGTTACTTCCTACAGACTAAACTCTCCAGCCTCATCATTAATCATCCTATTTTTGTCGACTTCTACTCCTCCCATAAGCAAAGGGTACAACCCGCCGTACGTGCAATTTGTCCGTACTTTTTATGGGGGGGGGGGGGGGGGGGGCACGTCCGGAACGTATTTCTGAAAACGTTCAGATTGTACAGGGCAGGCGCGTCGCCGGTACACGTTGGGAGAATCCACAGCCCGATGGTACACAAAGTTTTGCTTGCACGTAAAGCTTAATGGCGTGTCTGCGTGCTCCAAACTCCGTCGGATTCCCTACGAATTCGTACGGAGGCGGTACTTACCACTTATGGATGTCAAAAGATTGCCCACGTGTTGGCACGTAGACAGCACGTATTTGCACGTACGGCGGGTTGTGCCCTTAGCTATAGGAAGGCCCGGTGGAGTCTTCTCAGGGCTCTGGTTGGTTCCTCGGTTTCGCCGCGCAACTATATTTTCCTTGTGGCAACATAGTTCCAAACTCAGGTAGCGCAGCGGGCTGCCTAGTTTCAGAGCGGAAATTGTGAGTGTTCTTCGAACGATCTACCGCTGTCTGCACCAAGGGTCAATATCAATTTTGTAACACCAAATCTGGGCTCAACATGAAGATGGGGTATAGAATCCATTTGTGAACTCGAGCTTAGGGGCTTCGGCCTGAAACCTGAAATGTGTATGGGCAATCTGAATTTTGCCCACCTAGCCTGATGGAATCGCGCTTATAGACCCTCCCCCACATTGCCGATGCAATAGCAGAGTGGGTAGAGTGTTTGCCTTGTATTCGGTAGGTCGTAAACTCGATCCCCGGACGAGTCATACCAAAGACTTGAAATAGTACATGCTGCTAGAGTATAGGAGTGAAACACACATCACTACCAGCGGACCAGACCCCTTCTATAGTGACTTGCACAATTGTGTGGCCCAAGGGCTATGTAAATGGAAATGGGCGCCAACTCTAACTTAAACTTAACATTGCCGGCACGGTGTTACAGCCACAGAGTTTGCGTTTCACGAAGTATGGACAGTCGGGCAATAAAGACGCGTTTGAACACTAGTACTGTTACTTGTTCTGGTTCATTTTCTACCACACGTTAGGATTGAGACCAGATCGTTACGAAAACGGCTGTGGGCATACGCGTACAGAAACACGTTGGCTGAGTTCAGCAACCTGGCCTGAATAAACCGCGTTTATACTCGCAGAGTTTGCGTTTCATGAGACTATGGACAATTTGGCTATCATGGAAACGTTTGCACCCTGTTACTTGTTGTGGTTTATTTTCTACCACACGTTAGGATTGAGACCAGATCGTTTCGGAACTGACTGTCGGCGCGGCATAAGCGTACAGAAACACGTTGATGGCTGATTTCAGCAACGTGGCCTGAATGAACCGCGTTTATACTCGCAGACTTTGCGTTTCACCAGACAATGGACAATCTGGCAATCATGAAAACGTTTGTACACTGCTACCTTTTGTGGTTTACCTTCTACCACACGTTAGGATTGAGACCAGATCGTTTCGGAAACGGCTGTCGGCATAAGCGTACAGAAACACGTTGATGGCCGAGTTCAGCACACCCAGCATACTGGAGACCTCCAGAGCCACGCGATAGGAAAAGTCGTCAAATCTGTCAACGTTGTTTGTCCGCGCCATCAAGAAGGTGACCAGGCGAGGGAACCACAAGAGCACGAACATAGCACTGATAGTGATGAGGACGACTACGGGTTTGTTTTTGGAGCGAGTGGCCGGTTTTTGGGTGGAGGCCTTTTTCAGCACCCGCGCTCTGAGAGAATCTGGTCTCGCCTTTCCTCGCGGGAGCATGGGCGAGAAAGGGCGAGATTCCGGCGCTGGCTCTGTTGCGGCTGTGTTGCTGACGTCAGATGCTGCTGCGCGTGGTGGTGACGTTGTTTCCACAGGAGCAAGCGTCTCCTTGCGATCTCCATCAGTACTGCTGTCTTGATTGTCTGACGACGCAGACAGAGGGCGAGGGTGAATCTCGACACGTGTAGTCACGCGAGAGTTGTCGCGAGAGTTGACGCCTTCTGATTTTCCCGCCTTTTGTGCAGCCGCTTCCATCTCCTCTTTTATCCTCTTTTGTAGAAAAGTAGGCTGAGGAGAATTCGAATCGGACGTTTCAGCACGGGGCTGTATGGAGGTGGACACCGCAGTGGCCGTTACCTCAGACATCTGCCGAACGATCCCCGGCCCAATCTTTCTCATGTTCCGCAATTTGTATATAATCATCCCGTTGAATACAATGATGACTAGGTACGGGATTAAGTAGGATAAAGCACTCTGTCCCCAGATCAACCCAAGACGGTAATCTGCCGACAAGTTCTCGACTTCACCGCAGCGGTAGATCGTCATGTTGCCGTCCTGTACTGCAGTGGGGGCTTCCGCGAAGAAGTGGGGGAGGGCGAGCACATAGGAGCACACGTACACACCGGCTATCGTCAGCTTGGCCGTCCGCGGGTTGCTCACCTTGTACTTCCAGATGGGTAAGTAGACTCCGATAAACCTAAAACAGTAGATGATAGAAAAATCATACTATTAATGTTAATAGCATATATTAGAGTTAGAAGTATCTTTATTCGAGATCTGTGCTTAGAACAAACATGCAAGCACACTTTGTACTTCTAGATGGGTAAATAGACTCCGATAACCTAAAAAAAAAGTACATAATAGAAAATTCATCTTACTAATGCTGATAGCATGTATTAGAGTTAGAATCATTTTTAGTCGAGAAATTTGTTTTAAAAAGCATTCCAGCAGAAGATTAATTAGTAAAAATTCCTAGTACAACCATTTGTAGATATTAGGGCACCCAGGTGGTGCAAGTTGTGTATCGAACAGCTCAGGTCCAAGCTCAAATGCCCATGTTTCTTGCCTCCTTCCTCACCTAACGTTATTGTGTGTCGCCTACTAATGTTTTTGTGTACTAATTATTATCATTTTGATTTATCAAAGGCTATCAAAGACAAGGTGTGATGAAGTGAGGTGCCTATGATTATGCCCCGACGTGTCAGCTGTGCACATTTTTCTTGGTGAGGCACAGAACTAACTGATCGCCTATCGTAAGCATTTTTTTGGTCTCACCTCTCCACCGTGTAGACCACTATAATCCAGATAGAGGCGTTGTGCGCGCCGTAGTCTAACGTTATCAGGAACGGACAGAACCCGCCGAAGGAAACCCGACGGTCCAGGATCACGAAATGGACAACCTGGAACAAGAAAATAAAGGAATGCATATCAAAATTCAAGAACTGAGAATTTGAGTAAGTTTCATTTTCGTGTTGGAAATTACAGTTCAACATTTTTAGGATACACCAAAGAAATCTTAGACAAAATACTGAGAAGTTCAGAAAAGATAATGCTAGCAGTACGGATTATGAGAGCCTTCTAAACACATTGTGAAGTTTGAAGAATACTTGTACTATCTTCAACTAATAGGTGTAACGTTATCACGTATTAGATGACATAACTGTCCACTATTGAAATCCATATGTAAGTGTCACATTGTAGTAGGCATCCTTCCATCTTTCCAGATGATGGTAGCGCTCTGTATCAGGTCACGGTGGTTGACAGCGTCTACTGTGGCTCTGTAGACCGATCCTGGCATGGCAGTCGCGGCCACAGTTTGGACATATGAAGGCAGAGGGGTTCCCCTGTTGTGGTTTCTCTTTGCGTTTGCGTCTCCTTGACTCAAGATGCTCTGTACGTCTTTCCTGGCCCTTTGCAAGACCATCCTTGACCGTGTGACGCCATCTGTTGCGGTCTGCTGCAATCTGTTCCCAGCTAGCTGGGTCAATGTCAGTTAGCTTCAGATCACGCTTACAGACATCTCTAAAGCGCAGTGCCGGTCGTCCTACTGGCCGTTTTCCTGTCGCTAGTTCACCAAACAGGATGTCCTTCGGGATGCGTCCATCTTTCATTCGGGATACGTGTCCCAGCCAGCGTAGACGTCGCTGACAGAGGAGAAGATGGATGCTCAGGGAGCAGGAGCGTTCCAGAACAGTGGTGTTGGGTACTCTGTCCCTCCAAGAAATCCCAAGAATGCGCCTTAAGCAACGAAGATGGAAGCTTTCAAGGCGGTTCTCCTGTTTAGCATATGTAGTCCAGGTCTCGCTACCGTACAGAAGCGTACTGAGTACGCAAGAACGGTATACTTCAAGTTTTGTGTTAAGCGTCAGGTGGCTATTGTTCCACACTCTCGTTCCGAGCTTGGTCATCACTCCTGCCGCCCTAGCTATCCGTCTGTCAATTTCCTTGTCTAAAGACAGGTTGCTAGTAACCGTCGATCCAAGATACGTGAAGTGATCTGTCACTTCAAGCACTTCCGAGCCTATGGTGACGACGGGTGGCTGTGGAACATCCTGGCCCATGACTACTGTTTTCTTTATGCTGATGGTCAGCGCAAATTCACTACACGCATGGGCAAACTGGTTGAGCAACTGTTGCAGCTCATCTTCAACATGTGCGACCAGTGCTGCATCGTCGGCAAACAACATGTCCCTGATCAGTACTGAGCGGACCTTTGTCTTGGCTCTCAGTCGGGCCAGGTTGAACAGCTTCCCATCACTGCGGGTGTGTAGGTGGACACCTTGAGTTGAGTGACCGAAGGCAGACTTCAACAGCAGAGAAAAGAAAATCCCGAACAGGGTCGGGGCCAGCACACACCCTTGTTTCACACCTGACCGAATTGCAAAGGGCTCAGAGGTTTCCCCGTCGAAACTGACCACACCCATCATGTCCTCATGGAAGGAGATGATGATGTCTAGCAGCTGTGGGGGACAACCAATCTTCCTCAGCAGTTGGAATAAGCCTCTTCTGCTAACAAGGTCGAACGCCTTCGTCAAGTCGATAAAGGCGATGTATAGTGGCCTCTGCTGTTCGCGGCACTTCTCCTGAAGCTGACGTACGGAGAATATCATGTCAGTTGTGGACCTCTCGGCTCGGAAGCCGCACTGGGATTCTGGGTAGACCCGGTCTGCCAGAACCTGGAGCCTGGTAAGGACCACTTTGGCAAAGACCTTCCCCACGATGCTTAGCAGAGAGATGCCTCTATAGCTGTTGCAATCCGTACGGTCTCCCTTATTCTTATACAGAGTGACTATCTTGGAGTTTCGCATTGACTGAGGTACTTTGCCCTCTTTCCAGCAAAGACGTAGTAGCTCATGTAGTGGTTCCAGCAAGACAGATTTCCCACTCTTTATGATCTCAGCTGGGATATTGTGTCACATTAGACAGTGATATTTGATATCAATAACTATGATGATAAACTTTCTTCCAACAAAAAAGCTCACAGGGCTCAAATTTTTAACGACCACCGTCGCCTTCGTCATGATCAATACTGATGACTAATCACTTCAGAACGTAAACTCGCGAGACTACAGACACGTGATCTTATCAACACGTGATCTTACGGATACATGTCGTCAGCAATTAGTCAAACGTGCCAGGAAGTTGATCCTGAATAAGGCGACAGTGCTCGTTAAAATTTGGTCCATGTGTACTTTTGTGTTGTATCAAACTGACTGCATTTATCCCTAATGGGGCATGGATATTGATTATTATCAACACAGATGGGCTTCCATGATAAATGATAATAATCGAATCAACATGACTGCAGACCTACCGTTTCTATGAAGACGATGAAGATGAGGACGAGAGAGTCCGCCACGGCCAGCGCGATCAGGTACAGTCCCGGGGTGGTCTTCGCCTCGCTGGGCCGCTGGCGCCGCCGCCGGATCAGGATGTACAGCGTCAGGGCGTTTGCTGCAAGAATCAAAAGAACTAGGAATGTAACATTTGGTTCCCACACCGGTCCTGTGAGTAACAGGCTAGAAATGTGCCACACAGTGAGTAACAGGCTATCGGATGTTCCACACTGTGAGTAACAGGCTAAGATGTGCCACACAGGGATCTCGGAGATTCGAGGACGAACCTTGAAAAGAAAAGGGGGAGTAGTGTAACAGTGGTGTTCAAGTACCGCCTACCGTCCTTGCCCAACAGCTCTGAGCTTTTGTGGCGACAGCGATAGCGGTCATGATTTGTAATCCGCCGCCCCGGGTTCGATCCCGGGTGTTGGCATGTTTGTTTCTTTCTGTTCTTACTCGCCCCTCCCAATTTCTACAATGGTTCCCACACCGGCCCTGTGAGTAACAGGCTAGAAATGTGCCACACAGTGAGTAACAGGCTATCGGATGTTCCACACTGTGAGTAACAGGCTAAGATGTGCCACACAGGGATCTCGGAGATTCGAGGACGAACCTTGACAAGAAAAGGGGGAGTAGTGTAACAGTGGTGTCCAAGTACCGCCTACCGTCCTTGCCCAACAGCTCTGAGCTTTTGTGGCGACAGCGATAGCGGTCATGTAATCCGCCGCCCCGGGTTCGATCCCGGGTGTCGGCACGTTTGTTTGTTTCTTTCTGTTCTTACTTGCCCCTCCGAATTCTTACATTTGCAAAAGATTGCATAATGTTTACCTTGACATGATCTAACCTAACAAAATACTGCTCCGTTTATTCCTACACATTCAAATCTATGTTTTCCAGCGCTGCAGCATCAAGATACACAGCGTCAGAGTATTTGCTGAAAAAGAATCACAGAACTAGGAATGTAACGTTTGTTTGCAAGCAATTTCATACTGTTTACCTTCAAATGGCTGGCCTAACTAACTGAAAAGTCTCAAAGTATTCTGAAAAAGCTCAACTTTAATTTCCAACACAGAAGTTGGACCTACCCAAATTTTTGACTGATCTCCTCCAGTCTTTGTCAAGGAATGAAAAATCCACTGCTTCTGGAGACTAAAGCTGATCAGTCGAAATTTTGTCCAATTTTGGTGTTGGACAAAACAGTTCAGCTTTTTCAGAATATATCAAATCAAATCAAACTTTATTTAATCGAACTTGGCAGTCAAAAATTCAGACTGAATTCTGACGAGTTTACAAATAAATTCTAACAAGTTAATACTGCAAATTCACTGGCAATTAAAATCAAAAGATAGGTGGAATACATTTTTAAAACCAATTCGCCTGTCAGTTAAAATCTCTTCATGACGTACATTCAACACAACAACATCAAAACAACATGTATACATATAGGCAAGTGAACGATATTGCACATAGTGACATGGGACTCATGGGTCTAGTATCCTTTCTTCTACACTTCTTCTCTATAATAACTTCTACTAATACAGATGAACTTTTAAGTTGAGTCTCAAAGTAGGTAACGATCAACAATAATAAGTATAATAAGCGATGCGATTTATCGATCTACTATGACCTTCTTCGGGTTCGAATGACCAATCACGTTTGACCTTGCGAACACGTGCCTAAGTAATAACCATACCGCCCCGAGTTTGACTCCTTTATTTGCACATATTGGCCTTCGGTGTTTGCGTTCCCAGCAAAAGAAAAACAGCCAAAATGCAAAGAGGAAACGGTTTGTTTACTTCCGAAAGTATAAAAAGAATAACACGACTTCGAATGGATCCAACAAAGGTGGTCATACCAACCAGTTGCGTCGAAAGGGTGTAGATTGTATGTTGTAAAAGAGAGTAGTTTGTACTTTGCAGGGCAAAGCTTCCGAAATGATTTGAAATCCAGATGGCCATTTCTCCCGTAAATTATGTCACATTCTTTGCGATACACCCTATTTCCTCGCAAAGTCTTAAAGAACTTCAAATGTAACCGTTAGCATAAACATGAACACAATTCAGCTATGCCTATGTTAGAAACGTTGAAAGGCCTTCGAAAGATATGTTCAGTTGAATAACGTGAGGTATAGAGTGATTTTTATATCTACTCGTACCTGATGACAAACTGTCTGACTCATGGGCTACTGTTTATAATGTCAACAGAAACGTTGATAAACACTGCGGCGTAAAGGTGTAGTCATAGTAATATTTGTGTACACTTTGTGGGGGTTATCGCACCACATAAACCATTAGGAAATATATCAATCATGTTCACGTTAGCAGTTACAAAGCTGGCCATAAAACTAAGAGCACAACGTGCAAATACGTGCTGTCTACGTGCCAAAACGTGGGCAATCTATTGGGATCCGTAAGTGGTAAGGAGCGCTCTGACGAACTCGAAGGGAATCCGACGGATTTTGGAGCAAGCAGACACGTCGAAGAACTTTACGTGCAGGCAAAACTTTGTGTACCGTGCGTTGACGTATATTCCTTCCCTGCTCTTGCCAGTCGTTCCCCACGTTTACAGAAATACGTGGCGGACGTGGCCTCCAAAAAAAAAACGTACGGACAAATTTCACATCCGGCGGGTTGTGCTTAATGGCCATTTTCCGTGGAAAATGAAAAATGTGCTGTTACTATGGCAATAGACTTTCCATGCCAAGAGCAAGATGACAAAGAGGCGTTGTCATTAAGGTTTGGTGAACGTTGTTGACAGAATCTTGAAGGTTTTGAGTTCGACTGCCTGGCAGGCCTCAATGTCGTGGCTTTGGCAAAGGAACGTTACAGCTATTCTCTAACTCGATTTGCGTCAAGCGAAAATGAGCACCTAACTATTAGGGATTTTTTTATTGAACTGTAGGTCCCGCGTGTTTTAGAAGAGCCACAGATGGAGCAAAAAACACCACGCTTCGTATCACATCCAAGTTTGTGGATTAAATAGATCAGTACGGATATGCAGCTTGTGTTCTTCAGTACAGACCTAACATGTTACTCCATGAGACAGTTTACCGGGTATTTCATACAAACAAGCACGTGGTCATAACACAACAATCTCTGGTTGGAAATCACATTGTAGAATTAGTTTTTAAAAGTCAGACTTTGAAAATGTCAAAAGCAAAATACATATTGGGTAGGAACAAATGTATCATTTAGTTATAGTTGTTTACTGTTGAGCATGTCAAATATTAATGTTGCCATGGTTACTATAATCATCACAAAAACATCTGACTCAAGCCTGTCAAACTTTAGAGCAACAGGTGCGCTTTGTGAATAGTTCCCCATACCTTGACTTTCAATTATCTGTGTGCTAATGGTGATATAAAGTCATTCCGGAAGTCAAGTTGAGTGTTAGTAAACCATCTTAAATCATTATTATGCAGTTTTCTACCTAGCAGACTACCAAAATATGTACAAAAGGGCCATCAGATCATTGCCTTTCGCCTGTGACACAGTAACCAACGACTACAAAGTAAACAAGAACTAAACGTAAGTGGAATGTAATGTAAGCGCATACATCATAAAACTTCCATCATCGTAATATATAACTTTCACGTCCATTCGTTCGTGTAACGGCTAAAAACGAATTTTTTTCCGCAATCTTTCTTCTGTGGTTTTCTGATCTTCTAGCAAGCAACAACGTCATCACAGTTTCAACGCAAGATATTGCAAAGTTTGTAAGCTGCATACCAAAGTGCCCACAATTTCTAGTCAAACAATGTGTAAGCCTTAAGCTTAACCGATCAAAAGAAAGACCTGAACATGAAAGAACAACTTTCCACAGGTTGTACATAGCTCGCTTTAAATGGGTTTGTTAGTACAACAACGTACATGATCTCGCTATACTTGTACCGTCGAACAAGATAACATTCAAAGTAAAATGTTGGTATTCAGACATCAGTGTAGCTATGTTCCGACACCCTTCATCCCTTACTATAGCAAATCGGAGTATCGGAACATACAAAACGTATGTAGGGATGTAGGTCTAGTCCCCATCTTACAAAATCTCTACACTTAGAAATTCTGCATTTTGCTCACAACTACAATGGGTAAGAATTTTCAATGCTGCGCTACGTATTAGTAGGGGTTTAACAAGTTCTTTCTAACCACACAACCCTCTAGGTTTTAAAGTAATTCTCCTGTAAGGTGTGTGTACGTAATATAACTATGTAATTACCATCATAATTTATTAGAATAATATTTGTTTCAAGTCTACGAAGTGGAGATTTTAAAAAACGTAAAGAATTTACAAGTTTTCTTTTTTGTGCTGATTGAATGTAAAGGTGGGGTCACACCTGCGTATATATTTAAGTCCGTATGAGGCGCGTATGAGAGTATTTGCCTCCACCAGGCTCCACAGGTCGTTGTAAAAATGATAGAAATTGGACAAACGTAAACAGGTAACATGTCAGACGACTTAGCTTGGTCGCTAACCATACTTCTCGGTCAGCTAACTCATCTGGCATGTTATGTATCTATATTTGTCCAATTTGTACTATTTTTCCCGCGACCTGTGGACCCTGGTAGAGACTAAGAGCGTGATACGCACCTCAAACGAACTTGAATATATACGCATGTGTGACCCCACCTTAAACTATGGAAGATCTTACCAGGTAAGCCGAAGATCACGATTGCAGGGTAGTACACCTTGACAGCCAGTGTGAGTATCTCGTCTGGAGTCATGGTGTGCAAGTAGCGGTCTTCTCAACGCTCAAGAGTTGGTCGGGCCAGAGAAAATTCGAGTTAGTCCTGCGAAGAACACTGTACGGCAAGCTTTATCAGTCTTCAGTAGAACCAGTCAGTATATTGAAAACTTTCGACGTTCACTTCTATGGCGTTGGCACAAAATTCTGCGTCCACACAGGGTCGGCCGAAGAAAAATTAGGTTGGTCCTTTGGAGAACTGTACAGTGCCACGGCAAGCCGTGACAGCTTACACTGAATGCTGCCCAAGTCACGGACGTCCACTTCTGTGGCGTACACGAAAGATGCCACGTTAACACAAGGGTATTACGTAGTCTTCTTGACAGAACAAAGTTGGTCGTCCAGAAAAAGAACTCTATTCAGTGCCACGGCAAACTGTATCCATTTACAGTTACGTAGTACTACTGAGCAGTGCTTGACAAGTTTTGACGTCCAGTTCTGTACATAGCGCAGTCTCAGATGCAACGTCCACACAAAGGCGTCAAGTCCCTTTCTGGCAAGTCCTGCAGTACGTCCGAGCTAAAAGTTGTTACTTATTCTACATGGTGCCTCGACGGCCAATAAAACGATCATAAAACATATAAAGAAACGTTTACCGGACGACGTATAAAACGACTAGTCGAGGGAAAAACGCCAGCCGACTTGAAGGTCGTACCAGAATACTGCCTCCACCAATATGTTCATGTCAATATTAGACTTTCACCCCTGCCCCGTATAATGAGTTATAAGTAGCGTGTTTGACGCATGTATTGCAATTTGTTTTCTTCCGTTGTCGTGGGGCGTAGGATTAAACTCCAAGCAGTAGCATATGATACTATCAAAAGCTTAGGAGTTAAGCCAACCTAGGAGTGTGTATGGCTACCAGTGGCTGATGACTCCCTTTGACCAGCTGCACTTCTTGGTCAGCTTTGATACTAAATTATGCCACTGGTAAATCTGCCATCTGTAGAATGACCTTTGTTACGTGTGCATTTTGCTCAAATACCGAACCCCTTTGTTTTATTTAGACAGCTTATCATGTTTATGTTTGAGTGATTGATTGATTATAATGTTTGGGGTGGTAACCTCTAACCAAGAAATAAGGGATATATCCAGAAAAGAGGCTTTTAGTCTTCTTGGGCGTGGTTTAATCATAATAAGAAAAATTGCTATTTTGTAACGTTTATGGTTAGGTTTGATAGACATGTTGTCTTCAAAGAAACATTTTCATATTTTCAAGGACGCTTTGAGTGCCCATCCTGTGAATTATTCAAGAAGCGCAAACATTTGTGATAACTACCAACAGCCTGCCGACTGTACTAAAAGTCGAAATGTAAGATAAAACTAACATAGAGCATCAAAAATGTGAAATCAACGTTTTCGAATCTTTACCCGCTTTCTATGTGACTTTCTCTCTGCTCAAACGTACGCGTGTTGGTACAATGTTGGAAGAATTTGTTCATAAGATACAGAAGTCTGCAAATTCAGTATCATATCTTATGTAAAATACTACGCATGAGGTATATGCGCCAATACTTACAATAAGTTGATCGTCCGGAGTTTTGCAGTTGCGATTGAATTCGCTAGGAGGTGCTATAACTATACACGCCGCCTCAGGTATGGCTTCATAGATAAGTGTTTTCGTGCAATTCAATATTTTGTCTCCAGGAGACGCACTGGTAAACATGTCATTAAACTAACGCCGCTGGGAAGGGTTTAAGGTGCACTCTCACTGGACGTGGGGCACGCTTGCGGCGTTGCGGGGTTCGAAAGATACTCAACGAATTTCAGAAATAAAGGACGAATTTTCTTACGTTTTGTGTATTTTGTCGTCTTCTATGTCATACTTTTACGTATATTATTACACAATATCTGAATTATAGAAAATCGGAGAAAATAACAAAACAGTGACACAGTGAACGAACGCAGCAATGCCGCAAGCGTGCCCCAAGTGCAATGAGAGTGCACCTTTACAACAGTGACGTACTGTACTATATGCATTTACTATACAATCTCAACCGGCGATGACGTGCAGTTCGACATCGGGACAAGTTTTGATAGCTAACGTACGTGTTGCGGTCAAGAGCACTTGTGAAAATACGCAACCCACAAAAGATTATTTCTCAACAAGTCATAACACAGACGTCAGTTTGTTAAGGATTGTTCACGATATAATGATAAACGCACAGAGCCGTTCACATTACTTTCCGCTTGCTCTAAAGAATTTGTTACTCTCTGTTCGATAGATAAACTCAACTACATTCTGGGAGGCGATAATCCTCATTGTGTACAAGTAGGCAAATACATCCACGAATGCTTATATCGTAGAACCAATAGCGTAAATGAAATGCTAGACCCAATATGTTGATTTACTTATACCTGTAGAAATGTCTGTAGGTTTAGTTGTGCTGTAAGTAGTTGTTATGACCTTACGAAAGTCGATGTACTTTTGTCGTGTCAATAAAGATTCTTCTGTAAAGATAGTGAAAAAGTGACTGATGATTTTCATACATAATCTTTTTGTTCACTTGTTGAGTTGATGTACCCTAGATCTCTATAAATTGGAACAGCCAGATACAAAATTTCCCAGGGTGCATCTCCTGATGAGTACGCATGCGCAGGTCAAAGGTTAAGGCCCCTTTCACGCCTAAAAAAGTTGTTTTTAACCAGGTTGCATTGACCATGATTTAGATATATCTAGATTTCCTCGGTCGATTTATATAAGAATTTCGAAAGTGTTTTGCTCTTGTCTCAGGGGCATTCACCTTTGACCCTGTGCAAGCGCACTCAAAATATTGAACCTCCTTATTGCCTGTGACTCATTGCTTGTCATATGACTATCATCTGACATCAGCAGCACATGTGTCTCTTACATTCTCCAGATTTCCGTAAATTGGAACAAGCACATCAAAAGTTGTAGGGGCTACCCACCCATTTTGAGATGAATGAATACATAAACTAGAGTTCGGCGACCTCATACCTCCATGAAAATTTAGAGCTTTTGTAAATTTCATGCAAATGACTACCATTTACATAGTTCATGTATGGCGATGTTCATTATTAACCAACGTACACATGTCACAATTATGAAATTCCCAATATTAGTCAATATGTGGATTTGCTATTTCTGTATATATTATGCAAATCAGTTCCTCATTTGCATCTTTGGTATCTGCTTATCTCTCACCTATCATAAATTACATTGTGTTACATTTACTTAAGTTCAGCTATTGAAAACAATGGAATTGTACAATTTCCTCATTAATTATGCAAATTAAGTCCTCATTTGCATAAAATGTATATCATTATAAACATCTTTGCCTAAGCTACCTGCATGCCAAAAATGATGGCAATCCATCATTCCTTTCTATAGTTATCCTCTTTGGAGTGTCTTGATAAAAACACCCCTGCAGTTCCACAATTAAATGTTAGAGGGCTAAAACTTGCCCCACTTTGCCATGACGTTAAAAGCTATCTACCACCCAAATATCAAAACCATATCATGTCCGGTACAAGAGATACATTAAAAAACTGCTATGATAGAATAAGCTCATTAATTATGCAAATGTAATCTAATTTTGCATAATTTGTATTTTATCTTGTATAACATTGTCTAAGGTACCTACATACCGAAAATCATGAAAATCCATGGTTTCCTTCTTGAGTTATCCACTTCAGAAGTTTCTGACAAAAATGCCCCTGCTATCCCAAACCTAGTCGGTAGGGGGCCAAAACTTATGTCACTTGTTCCTGAGCACAAGAGCTATCTAACACTCAAAAATCGTGACCATAGCGTGTTCAGAACATGAGATAGCAAAACCGGAAGTTGCGCTGCAGTACCAAGGGAAACCGCTAGGGGGCCCAAAATCTAATCACTTCCAGCTTTCATCGCACCCCACCAAAAACCAAGTGTGAAACTAATCCATCCAGCCGTTCTTGAGTTATCTTGTTGACAGACAGACAGACACACAAACGCTGGGTAAAATATAACCTCCATGACATTTCATGGAGGTAAATATAACCTCCATGACATTTCATGGAGGTAACTAAGGGAAGCCGCTTGGGGGCCCAAAATCCTTTCCAGCTTTCATCACACCCTACAAACACACTAAGTATGCAACCTATCTACCCAGCCGTTCTTGAGTTATCTTGTTTACACACACACAGAGAGAGAGAGACAGAGAGACAGACAGACAAACGCAGGGTAAACTAGAGTTCGGAGACCTCATACCTCCATGAAATATTCTGATTATGCAAATGACTTTCACATTAGCATAATTTATGCTTGCTTATGTACACCTTTAACTAACGTACACAGGTCACAGTGTTGACAGACCAATCATTTACTACACGAAATAAGAAAAATCAGGACACTTTCAAATCAATTATGCAAATTAGGGACTTATTTGCATAATTAGTATCTGCTTAACTTCCGCCTGCCACAAACTACATATGTAACATGTATTTGAGTGATATACTGGAAAACACTGTAAATATACATTTTCCTCATTAAGTATGCAAATGAAGTCCAAATTTGCATAATTTTGGTTTCATTATGTACATCTCTGCTACATGTACCTGCATACCAAATATCATGGAAATTCATCATTCCTATGTTCCGTTATGCTTCTTGGAAGATTTTGACAAAAATGCTCCTGCAGTTCCAGAGCAAGCTGCTAGGGGGCCCAAACATACACCACTTCTTCCTTACATCAAAGGCTATCTGCCACCAAGAAATCAAGACCATAGCATGTCCAGATAAAAAGATACAAAAAAATTGAAGTTCTGCTGCAGTACCAAGGTCACACACTAGGGGGCCCAAAATCGACCTTGACCTTCGTCTTCCCAACCCCTACCCACATACCAAATATCATCGTAGTCCATTGAGAGGTTCTCAAGTTATGATGTCCACAAATATGCGGACACACACACAGACAGACAGACACACAGATACACAGACACACAGACACACCAAAAACTATACCTCCATTTTTTCATGGAGGTAAATATAACCTCCATGACATTTGGTAATAAACACTCCTGATACAAAATTCCCAGAATACATTTCCTTTCGACTCCCCCCCCCCCCTTCGAAATCGTTGCGTTGAGCAGAACACACCAGTATCACGTACAGTGACTCATTGCTTGTCATCTAATTATCAATTGACGTCAGCAGCCAAAGTGTCACTCATATTTCCCCAGACAAGTCCTCTTGTAGCGCACAACTCGCACAGAACCATCATAGTGCCGACCTGTGCAAAGCTACGAGGTAATTGTGAAGTGAAAGAGTCGCCTGTAAGGAGATCATTATGAACCAGGAAGAAGCACTGTTCATCGCCATCAAGGTGTACTACAGCCTACTGATCATCGTGGGCCTACCTGGTAAGAAGCTGTAACATACATTCGCATAATTCCGCCATGTGTCATTATACCGCCATCTCAAAAAACGTTGTTACAGAGGCCTTCTCAAGATTGTCTTCAACACCTAAATATCTGAATTGTATTACATTCAGGATATTTAACATTCGGTGTTCAGGACAATCTGGGGAAGACCTCTATACTAACGTTTTTTGAGGTGGCGGTGTTATGACACCTGGTGGAATTATGATAGAAGTTGTAACGTTTTCGTTCGTTCGTGGCTAATCTCCAAGCAGATCCTACGGTAGCATATAAGATAGTATCGAAAGCTTGCAGAGGAGTGAAGCCAGTCTAGGAGTGTGTATGCTATCGGAGCCCGTCTGACTCATTTTGTTCGGCTATACTCCTTTGCCAGCTTTGATACTATCTTATGGCACCCTACGATCTGCTTGGAGATTAGTTGCTGGCATAAAGGGCAGCAAGGTTCCTTGCTGTTTCACTGACAGGGTATTTTTTACAGGGAGAGTAGTTTAATAGGTCTTCTATTTTAATGTTCTCGAGGCACGTTCTCGAACACGCAATCCTTTTTATGTCCGTCAGTTCGACAGAGATACTTCAGCCCTATCTACAATACAGGTTCTGCTATCGCGAACCTGTAATTAAACCGGGTCTCCCAACTGATTGGCACCAAGAGTTTAACTGTGAAGCTGCTTCTCTTTGAGCTACATGGACATCCCCTGTAATGTTTTGTAGATATCTTATCATTTTTTTTGCAAGCATTTAGCCAATATAATTTTTGTGTTATTTGATTTTGGAATCATTTGAGAATGTTTACAGATATTTTGTTAGCGCAGGTGAACATAATAGAACATTAGTGTCGATTTTTTCATCATTTAGTTTTCTCATGCATGCTAGCCTGAGTACAGTCGTCCGTAGTGACCGCTGGATCGATACTTTCGATAACCAACCGAAGAAGAATGACTTACCACATGTTCTGTTCAGGATGGTATAGATGAACAATAGTCATCAATACTACCCCACTTCTTGTACGTTCTAATGGTCCAATATCCAAAAAAACAAATCAGTACGTTTCTTGAGTATACTTGTCCTCCGTCAAGTGTAATTTAATAGTCACTCGAGCACCTTGAAGAAAATGGCTTTGCAGGACAAAACGATTCTATAGGAAGCTTTTGGTCAAAATTTCGGGTAAGAAAGCTTCCAACATTAAAAGAGTACAAAGGAATCAGCGAAGACTTTCTCATGGAGTAATATGAATATTTAATTTGATGATCATTGCACTGTTGGTAAGGAAGCGATATATGTTTTTCAAGTGCCGTATGCCCCCTCACTGCAATAACACGGGTATAGATCATTTCTTTGGAGAGATGTTTAAACAAACGTGAACAGAACTTCACATTTTTCTTTCCTCGACACACAGCAACGGAAAAATGACCAGGATTTAAGTAGGACCCTGGCGCCGTCACGATTTGATTAAAGGCAATCCTGTATCCTTTCTTTGAGGTCGTGGGGGCAGTGGGTTGTTATCACTACATGTGTCTAGTGCACGGTATTGGAAGGTGGAACGAAATCATTCCTCTCCTTCTTCCTCCTTTTAACTTCCCAACCAAAGTCTATTGCCAATTTTTACATCTAGCTGGCGTGAGGATATTCATAGAAAGTGCTTTTTCCAGTAATAAAGCATCCGAGACATTCCATGACCTCTGGAAAAAAGTGCCTCTTTGAGAATGACTAATTTCCCTGAAAAATTGCTGTTAGTAATTTCTATAAACAAGAAATGTATGATTTTGGGCCAATGGTATCTTATGTACATTATGAACGCGATCATGAAAAACACTAGCAGTCTATGGAAAGAACAAACTCCTGAATGAGACCTTTACCACACTGTTTCCTCCACTATAATGAAATTGTACAACAGCTGTGTCGGCTATGTTATGACACGGCACATTGTTCTGTTTCTTGGTTATTAATTACCTATTTCATTGCGATATTTGTAATTCACTTTCAGCTCTTATAGGCAGATCGCCACCTTTGTTTGTTGTTTACATAGTTGTTACATCATTGTTATATCTTTGCGTAAGTTTGTATGCTTTAAGATAATATGGCCTGAAATATAATTAAGCTTTCAGGAAGGGAATCTAGGACAAAATTATGTCGGTCTGTTATTTTATTTGTGCCATTCACTATGTGATCCATTGTCAATTCATCACATTTTCGTCACTACCGCAAAATGTTTTCTTCCACGTTTTTCGTCTTTTTTCGGGGGAACGCTTTTGCATGGGGTTATACATGTGATATAACGCGACTTAAATATATCCCGGTCCCATTTACAGTTTTTAATAGCGAACAAAAAGATAAAGCCACGAGTGCAAAGACTAATTATAGCCTCTAACAGGCTCCACAGACAGCTGTAAAAAGAGCTATAAAGACAAATAACTTGGTCACAAACTGTCGGCAGATGTTCCATGTAAGACATCACGAAATCGACGCAAAATGCAGCTAGCCGCGCGGGTCGGTTGCAACGCCGACGCCGTGTCAGGCATTTTGCCGTGACCGTGACCGTTTTGTAGGATGCTGCATGAGGTCTTAGAACGGGCTCGCAGGACTAGCTGCATTTGCTTGCCATTTCGTGATGCCATGCAGGATCCCCACCCGGTCACGCCCAAATGCCTGACACGGCGTCACCGGAGGCATTGCCACCGACAAGGCCGGGTAGCTGCCTTTTGCGG
>NC_049997.1:10852737-10879924 GCF_000003815.2 Branchiostoma floridae
GCTACTTCCGTCCTTTGTCCACGCTCTGCATTTTGCGGCGATTTCGTGATGTCTTACATGGAACATCTGTCAAACTGTCTTCGGCCGGCTATCTCTTCTTGCATGTTATCTATCTTATTCTATATCTGGTAAATTTCAAATGTTTTCCAGTGACCTGGTAGAGGCTACCGAATTATTCACTTCATTTTCCCGCCTGTGTTCTAGCGAACATCCTGACACTGCACATCCTGATCCGGCGGTGTAAACGTGGTGGCGAGGATAGATGTACCTCCAGCCTGTACTTGATCGCGCTGGCTATCGCCGACTCACTCGTTCTCATCACCATCGTCATCGTATATGAGGTAATACTATTTCACTTATACCCGCAGGGTAACCTAGCTATATCCGTTGATTATAAAGTTTAAGGTGATAAAGTTTTGAAAACGGCCAGCTGTTTCATACCACCATGTTCAACATTTTTATTCAGTATGTTTCCTCTAACTTTACATCATCTACTAAACAGATGATCTTCTCCATGATTCCGCCCGGTGAGTTCTGCCCATACCTGAACATGCTAGAATACGGAGCACACAACGCGTCCATCTGGACCATTGTGGCTTACACCATCGAAAGGTGGGTATTAGCTACATTATTACAGGTTTGCGATAGCAAAACCTGTTATATGGTTTGCGATAGCTGCCCTGTTCTGTTTTTGTTTTCATTTTTTTGGGCGCCGCCATTTTGTTTTGCGATGTATGACGGGAAGGGTGGCGCCATTTTGGATTTGACGGATCAGTGTGTTGTGTGAAGTGGTGTGATGGGATGGCTAGGAAATGTGATCTTGTGCTCTTGTCTTCTTCAGTGTTTGAAAAAAGACGCGGACGAAAAGACAACTTAAACAATGAACCAAATCTTATATCAAAGAAACATTATGCTTTTTTACGTTTTATGAATACAAAATATGCAAAACAAGAGAAAAGTAGATTTTTCTGGGGTGGTAAATACCATTATAGTTCCGGTATAACAACCTGGCCTCGAAATGGCGAAAATTGCTAATCAAACTCCGGATCCCCCCGCCAAAAATTATATATATACAAAAAGCTACCTGTTCAAGAAAGAATTTGTAAGCAGTGTACAACGAATGCAGTGGAAAATGAAACACATTTTATTTGTGAATGCACCCTATTCGATGCCGAAAAGACTATTTGAAAGAGTGACCGAAATCACACCAACATTTTCATTGTTAAAAACGCCACAAAAGGTTCTCTTCCTACTAAGATCACCGAATCAATCTATTATAAAATACATTGGGCATTTCATTTTCAACTGTCTTCAAAAAAGAAGTTAAACCCCGTAATAGTTACGTAGACTTAGTACCCTATTCTGTATCGTATGTACATTCATCCACCTAATATTTGTATCTTAGAATTTAGTTTATCTACATGTACTCAGACCACATTCATTCGTTTCATGTATTTAGTCTTTCTTCTCTTGCAATTAGCCCCATGGGCATGAATTTGCAACAAAACACTTGATTTATATTCCACTGCTCCTAGAACACTGTAAATGTGACTATCCTGTTTACGACAGCCATACCGACACCTACCACCAGTAAATGTGATTGCGCCATTTGTAATAAGTGTCAATATCAAAGTTCTGACATATATATTACAGATTCATCGGTGTCTACTTTCCTGTTTGGAAGTTCAAAGTCTCCAACCCAACCGCGGCAAAGTTCGCTATCTGTGGAGTATTTCTGTTGTCATATCTCTTCGCCATCCCCGAATTCTTCACGGTCAGCGCCACAACAAAGGAAGTACTCTACGGAAACATTACTACGTATCGCTGCAACCTGAAAGAAAATTTGCCTGTAGAATTTAGACTGGGCGTGATATGGGGGCATAGTGTGTTATTCTATATGCTTCCGTTCATATTGATTATCGTACTAAATAGTCTGATCATTTGTAAACTAAGAGGATTGAGACGAGTGGGTCCTCAACGAGCTTGGACGTTTCCAAGTGCATCTAGAATGGCCAATAATAGACTTAGAGTACGTGCGAGGACGACAGAAAGGTCAGAATCTGACCACAAGGTAGTGAGAAATCATTTCCAACCAACGAAACAGAGGGGAAATAGAGACGGGCGGACGGAGGGGACAAGAACAGGTAATATCGGCAATTCTCGTCGCCAGTCTCGCGTGACAACACGTGATCAACAACAGCCTCGCTTTCGCACTAATTCACCAGAACGGCGTGTGCTCTCTTCTATCATAGAGAGGAGCCACAGTGAAATTATCCTAACTGAGTCGGAACCTCGTCTTTCGGCTGATGAAACAGGTAATCAGCCGTGCAGTTCTGAAACAAACCGCAAGGAGGCTACTTTAGCAGTAAAAACAGACGGAAATCCAACACCTATTTTATCATCGCAAGGTCAACGATTCTTTACACGGCCCAGAACGTCCCAAATGGAAAACATCACGCCACATGGAGCCTCAAGATTTAAAGGCAGACCTATTCTCATTTTAATTATCGTCAGTGCGACGATTGTTCTTCTGTGGTTTCCTCGCTTCATAATCTTTCTAATTCTTCGAATCAACGACCAAAGCAGGTTTGAAATTTTCTCCCACAAAGTAGCCAGTGAAATAGCCACCATGTTGGGACTGTTAAATTCCTCGATCAACGTGTTCCTGTACTCATTTGTGGACAGTCGATTTAGAAGTAGTGTTTTTAGGATTCTGTCATGTGGGAAAAAGTCACCCAATCGAACTCTAGCAAGAGCGACACAGAGACAGACCAATAACACGGTCAGAATAGAAAAAGATTAAAAGTAATATAGGAAACATAATATCGTATGAAAGACTTGCATTTGGTAGGATGTATATTTTAGATATCTTAATAAACTAAAATGTTTGCATTTAGAAGTATACTTGTATAGGTTGTAGTAACCGTTGTACCCATAATTAGACAGGTAGAACTCAATACCTTTTTATTGTAATATTGCAGCACCCAATTATCTAATAACATAAGTATGTATATACTAGTAGTATTATTGAATAAAGAGACTCTTTTTACACAACCAGTGCTTTATTCTCACCGACGTTTCGGTGACCGTCTGTCACCTTCTTCAGGGCAATTCTGACTGGTTCACATTGTACTGCAGGACAGATGTCGCTGCTCACAGTTCAAATGCGGTCACAAAACGAAAAGTATTTACATATGTAGGTGACAGACGGTCACCGAAACGTCGGTGAGCATAAAGCATTGGTTGTGTAAAAAGAGTCTCTTTATTCAGTGACGTACCAACCTGATGAAACTGTTCACGGATAGTAGTATTATTGTATGTATTAGTAGTATGTCGCGTAATGTTAACAGTTGATGTTTCATTAAAGTGTAGCATCAGATGAATATACGTGTTTGTATTTATTTATTTAGTAAGTCAAGATATCTTTATGCGCTATCCCTTTGTTGTTCTTATGTTGGACATTAAAGCGATAGTAAACGTTTGAATATCATAAATAAAAGTCTAGCGTCGTTTATTGGACATAATTAATATCAGAAACTAGTAAGGCCCCCATTCCACTAGACTGTGATCTTGCTAATTTGATGACCTTGCTGCGGTCTAAATTGGACTTGGTATTCCTTGACTAAAATATTCCTTGATGAATTAAAATATTATTCAAAATTTTAAAAATATGACTAAATAGATAACAAACCACACAAAGCGTAAAAAGATTTGTAGTGAGGTCGCCTTTCGAGTGAAAAGCGGGTGCAAGGCAACAGCATCTTATTCAACAGTACAACGCAATGTGTAAGCTAAGCTAAGGGCACAACCCGCCGTACGTGCAATTTGTCCGTACGTTTTGTTTTTTTGGAAGGCCACGTCCGCCACGTATTTCTGAAAACCTTCAGGCTGTAAAGCAGGGAAGGGGCATCGTCCATACTGGCACGTACGGTGTGCGAATCCGCAGACCGATGGCACGCAAAGTTTTGCCTGCACGTAAAGTTCTACGGCGTGTCTGCGTGCTCCAAAATCCGTCGGATTCCCTACGAGTTCGTTCAGAGGAGGTACTCACCACTTACGGATACCAAAAGATTGCCCACGTTTTGGCACGTAGACAGCACGTATTTGCACGTACGGCGGGTTATGCCCTTAGCTTTACAGAAGACTTGGCCATCACGAAAAAGCTCTAACACTTGTAACGTTATACTTCTATTTGGGTGAAGGATATTATCAACTACTTTAAGCTATGTAAATTAGGACCTTATTTGAATATATAATGAGAAACATATTTAATACATCTGTTGTATTATGGTTAAAATCATTTGGCGAAGGCTTGAGGTTGTGGAGTTATAGTTGTATGTATAGTTGATTTTTACAGTATTGTTAATGTTGCTTATAAAGGTGCTTATATATACACCTGTTTTGTCCTTCATTCTATATTGTGCTTACGATAAATTCAAATAAAGGAAATAGACACAATGTTGCTCTTGATGTCACTTTTAATCAGACTAACATATCATATTCTCTTACTCCATCGAGCTAAATACATTAATCTCTATAAACAAGAAAATATCTATAAAGATAATAATATACATTACAAAGAAAGCAGGCAAATTGGTCCCTTTCTCTTTCTCGCTGAATACAATAAAAAACACATGCAGCAATTAAGTACCGAGAAACGTAAGATGCTAATATCATACAGACAAATATCTCTGAATGCTTGAAGAAACTATTGAAGAAATCACAAGTGAGTCACATGGCCCTTTTTTGGGTGATTGTCACACGTTTTACTGACATTTTCATCCCATCATGGTTTGGCTTCGTGATAGAAAGTCTAGAAACGGTGTTATTCATGACTTGTGTAGCTGCGACACCTAGCGATTCGTGTGATGGTGGGGGTAGATTAATGTCGTTTGAAATCTTCCTGTGGTGGCAACACTTCAACAGCTTCCGAAGATTAGCCCGAAATTTCTCGTCGACGAAGCTGTACAGAAATATGTTGATGGCCGAGTTTGAGAGCGCTATCATGTTTGATATATCCATGGCAAGCGTGAGTGGGAAGTTTTCCAGAAGATGAGAATGTGGAGAGAGTCTAAGAACAAGAAATGAAACGAAACGAGGCAGCCAGAGCACAACGAAGGCAACGCTAACGCCAAGGAGCACGTACACAGGCTTGTTTCTCCGCCGTCTCGTCACTACGGAGTCTGCGCGAACGTAGTGCACAGGTGGCTGCTGGGAGTCTCGTGAGTTCACGCGAGAGAGCGACCGAGACTCTCTACCAGTTGCACAGTCGTCGCAATTAGCCTCAAAACAAGGCTGTAGACGCCTGGGTCTTTCAGAGCTCACAGACGCAAAGTCTTGAAAATGCCTTTCAGTGCTGATTGTTATGCGCGGTACATTGTTACTTTGGTGTCTTGTGAGAACATTTGCCGTCATTCTAGCTTTACTATCTCTGGCATTCTTCCATCTCCTTAGCCTACGGATGAGAAGCCCGTTCATAGTAATGATCAGGATGTAAGGAAGAATGTAAGACAAAAAACTCTGGCCCCAGATTAGCGCTAGTTTGTATCCCCTTGAGAGTTCATCTTTCCAGTCGCACAGGTATTTGGTCGAATTTGTGGTTGACCGAGCCTCTTCGGCGAAAAAGTGCGGAAGCGAGCAGAGCCACGAGAGGACGAACACACCCGCGATGACCAGCTTCGTCGTGACAGGTTTGCAGACTTTGTGCTTCCAGACTGGGTAATACACGCCCGTGAACCTAGACGGAGAATGGAATACATGGAAGATAAAGTTTATTTCATATACGGTGATTTAGTCAGTTTATCTATACATCAATGTAGTTCTACCGATACTACGTTTTCCAGCATTGGCGAGTGACAAGTTCTCCTCTATTTTAGAGAGAGAGAGAGAGAGTGAGAGAGTGGGTGAGAGAGAGCGAGAGAGAGAGAGAGAGTGAGTGTGAGTGAGAGAAAGAGAGAGAGAGAGAGAGAGAGAGAGAGAGAAAGATCATAGACCTCTGTACTGCTAGCGCCTTGTAAACTGTACTGACTGTCTTTCCTTACCTGTCTATAGTATACGCTATGATGATCCAGGTAGAGGCGTTACTGGCGGTATAGTCTAAGGTGATCAACCACGGACAGAACCCACCAAAGGACACCTGGCGGTCAAGGATGGTAATCTTCACCACCTGTAGAAGAAAAACAATATGCAATCATAAGCTTTGAAACTTCAAGATTTCTTTTGCTATCTTTCCTTGATTAGGGGTCTCCCATCCAAGAACTGACCGGACCACGCGTTGCTTAACTTCCGAAATCGAGGGATCGGGTGTACCAATATTGTTTCTCCAAGAAGAGCAGCTGTCGCAGTTTTAAGCTGTCAACAGCTAAAGGAGTTGATAGAACAATAAACAATAAACATAAAGACGTTAAGACTGACCCTTTCTATCAGCACGATGAAGATGAGAACGAGCGCGATCAGGTACAAGCTGGAGGTGGATTTCGCCCCGCCGGGAGCTCTGCGCTGTCGGACCAACACGATGATCGTCAGGACATTAGCTAAGAGAAAAAGAAATAGCTTGATTAGCCTGTTATCAACAAATAAACATGATTAGATGATGAACTTTATTGCTCGGCATTTGTACATGGTACAAAGTATGGCAACGACTGTAACACAGTGCAAAAATAAGTGTATAGAATAAGACATAACAAGAAGGGCTAACACAAGTCTTTGATATAGTGTTACAATCGAGTTGGGCTAATCATGAGTTTCATTATTCTTTCTAATAGCAAAGTAGTCTTTGATATATTTGTTTATCTTTGCATTATGGGACTTGTGGCATCTAATAGATGTAATGAAGGCGAGTCAAGTCAACTTTTATTGTACAAAATTGTCTCAGGTACAATGTTGGGAAAAGTAGTGCGGAAGACTACTTGCTAGCTACATCAATGTAGTGCAAGTACGCCAATAAAGGCACCAAGGCCAGTTACTCAAGCCACTGGATAGGTTTGTTATCCGTTTGGACAAACTACTAGTATTTAAAATAGTCAACAAAATTTTTCCCAGCTTTGCACATCGTACCGAACTACAAAAACTGTCTTCCTGTTAGCACCACCCAATGCATATGTCTCCCAAAATGTCGGGAATTTCATCCTCCACTGTATACAGAAAAGAAATCAAACCCAATAGTATTCATTTTAGATTAGAAGTATCACTAGTTGATGACCCCTATTTCACTTAATGTCCACTTTGTTATTGTATCACTATCATCATTGTACTTTCATGCATTCATTTTTGTAAGTAGCCTTCGGGCATGAGTTTGTTATAACGATTATTATTATTGTTATCTTCTGTAATTTACATGTAGATTCAGGGGTTGGTACCGGTACGGTGTACTGGTACAAAACCGTTTTTTCTTGTTGGACCGGTCAGGAAAAAACCATACCTGTACCGGTAATAACCCATATTCTAAGGTATTCAAGATTTACGTGTTGTGTACATCCATTGTATAGATTATCTTTTGCATGGCGGTATAAATGTATTAGTACATGGCCTAGATACACAGTAATTGTGTCGGGATATGAAATAAGCACATGGAACATATGTACTTGAACAAAGGCCACGATATTTTGTTTGGGGCAAAAACATGTGCACATCGCCCACGTGTACTCACCTGTCCTTGGTTCTGAAACACGTGTTTTCTCTATATTATGTACATCAAGTGGACGGCAAATACCAACCTCTTGAAATTATATGAAATACTTCCTCACCTTGGAATGATTCAATCATAGAGGGTCTACTTGACAGGGAACATTTCTTTGTCTCTGAGGCAGGTTCCAACTGATTTATCTTGCAATTGGAGTTGCGACTTCCTCAATAAAAATGTTTGATTTCATTAAACACATATTGCGGTTAGGACTCTATGTGGTTGGTGCCATCTGCTCTTTTTTGACGGCAATTAATGAAACAGTGAGGTCAGAATTCTCCCGTTCTTGTACTTTGGCACTATGTAGATGGAATTAAAAAACAGCTAATACAAGCGGTAAAAGTATGTATTTTTCTCGACATACTCTATCACGTCAGAGGACAAAAGCGTCCTTCATTTATGACTAATACCTGTAGCCTTATCCTCGGAAGATACCACTGATGTTAGGAGAAGGTCGGTAAAGAGGTCAATATAGTTTGAAGAGGATGGCATTTGCCGTCCACTCGATGATCATAATAAAGACGGAACACGTGTTGCAGTACCAAGGGCAGGTAAGGACACGTGGGCGAAATGCATACGTTCTCAAAACAACTCATGTAAATAACGTTAACGGTTAACGTCATAGTAAACGATAGGTACATGTATGTGAATATTAGTCAATGTATTTGCATCAAACAGAATGTTCCCTCCATGAATAGTTTCATCAGAGTGGACAATAACTAAATAACATTTTATTTCATTCGCAACCAATGAATTACTCAATTCTCTTGTTCCCCAAGGTACTATAGTGCAAACGCATCGATAACACACTTATAGAGGCTTTCTCAAAATTGTCTTCAAAATATAGATATCCGAGAAGTGCATATGTCTCAGGAACACACAGCGTCACTGACGAAAGATAGTGGATGCTATCTGAACGTCTGACCGTTTCCAAAATCATATCCAGTAGCTTGAGTAAATGCTTTTTGGCTTTCAAGCAAAATATATTTTTGGGGTGCTGGTTTGATTGTGCCATCTCTACATAGTAGTTGTGATGGTGTACGGAGTATTGGTCACGAATAGGGCCGGGTACCGATACCCCGTACCGTTAAAAAACCGTTTTTTCTTATTGGACCGGTCCGGAAAAACCGGACCTGGAAAAATTAGGTAGACCGGATGTTGGACCTATTGGAAAATGAACAAATTATATGATCCGGCATTCACACATTTCGGGGCTTACCGGTCGATGAAAATATCAAGAGCGAAATAGAGTACAGTCAATAGTCATTTCTACCAAGTTTTACAATCAATAGTGCAGAGGCATTTAGCCGCGTAGGATTTTAAAACGCCATTGGGAGTCAAATACTCCACAAAACAAATTTCTTTGTTGCAATATGGACCATTGTTTTGAGCATCGTCTATTTACTAGTTCTCACATACTGAATCAGGTCCGGGTTCAGGTCCGGACCTGGACCTGATCCTCTGGACCTGAACTGGACCTGGACTTGAAATTTCTGTACCGGTACCCACCCCTAGTCACGAACATCCTTCTTGTGAGTCATCAAGCTTTAAAGCTACATTTGAACGTCGAGTACAGGAAACGGCCATAGGCAATCAAGGATATATGATCGAATTCATTAAGGCAAACTCAAGTACATGGCAAATAGCGGTTCAGTTGTTATGATTAAAAAGTACAGCCACGTGAAGGCCACCTCATGTGTCTATACCCACCCTCGGCTAAAGAAATCAGTGTAGAACAGTTTCACCTTTATTACATAGGTGGAGGAGATGACAAATACTACGGGTCGTCAATGAATTCTGACCCTACCCAGAAATAAGATGCACAACTCAAATTTAGGGGCACAATGGTAGAGTGAAAGCTTTTATCAATATCTACAATACGAAAAATCATTGGGATCACTACTTTGCAGGCTAAACATAGCAAGGTTATGTGTTGATGAAAGCTCTTTGGTGAGAGAGATGAAAAAAAACACACGGACAATTGAGCTGCGACCTGAGGTGTATGGGTCAAGTTGCCCTTCAACAAGAAATATAACCACTTAGATAATGGACAATCCAGTCAAAAGATTTACTTTAGAAATTACACTGAAATACGTGCAAATGCAATGAAATACTATTTATGTGGTACCGTTTGGCTAAAGTCACTTTTAAAAAAAAGGGGGGGGGCTGGCCGGGCACTTTGGGGGAACAAAAAGAAGGATATAAAACACAACAAAAACACAAAACGGGCCAAAATTCAACTGCGTGCCTTGTGCATATCTATCGGCGTATACATTAATTGTTCGTTTCCGTTTACTAAGATCACGATGAAATATGGTTATATCGACATACTTTCATAAATATTAGTGAAGTAAGTAGTTACTCAAGCAACTGGATATGGTCTTGGAAACGGTTTCAATTAACATCCACTAATTTTCGTCAGAGGCACTTTATAAATCTTGTTGGATAGGTTTTTTTTATATCCTAGCTGTGAATTGATATGTAAAAGAGATCCAGTTGAAGATTTATCCTAACTGTGAATTGCAAAAATAAGAGGAAGACAATGTCAATGTTTATGAAGGCCAGAGAGGAGGCATTTTCTAAATAGTCCAAAAGCTACGAAGGTAAGACAAGTTAAGACTGAGTCAATGCAAATGAGTTAACTGACGAAAACTAATGGATGCTAGTTGAAACGTCTGACCTTTTCCAAAACCATATCCAGTTGCTTGAGTTACTGCTTTTTGGCGTATCGTATTACCTGGATGTCTAACTTTCGTCAAAGTGAAGTAAATAACTTACCTGGTAGGCCAAAGATCACCAGCAAAGGGTAGAATATCTTGTCGGCCAACTCAAGATCTTCGAACTGGCCCATGATGACGAAAAATTTAAGATAGGCTTCCTGCATCAAATAGTGATGGTCATTTCTCTGAGCCAACACGAAAATATGTTTCAACAATACACTTTTGCTTTAACGGCTATGCCACATTCGTCAAACAGACTTCTACAACCTCGATGTCGTGCGATTTCAACCCAGCCTGGGATAGAACAACCGGGTGACAAGGATAAAACAATCGTAACAAGACAGTTCACTATTGTACGACACGATCACGATTAGCTAAATTTTCAATGGCCGGGACGATCGCACGACGTGAGCATGTGACCTGGCCCTAAGCATCAACAATACGTCTCTGACCACGTCGAGAGACAAAAACCTTATAGCCACCCACTACCTATATACTTCTTAATGTTAAGTTATGTTAATGTGATCGAGTGTTCACGTGGTATTCACGTGATACAGTAATTCCACGTTCACGTTTAAGGAACCCCATGCTACTCATGATGACTTGCTGATGACGTCAGCCGCCCACGCAAATCCCACGCAAACACTGGAGTTTGCTTGACATCTGCTTTAAAGAAAGGCCAGATGACAATTAATTATATGTCAGTTTACTTGCGACTAGCCTTCGGGCAAGAATTTCCAATAAGCTTGTCATTTTAACATTGAACATGAATGCTTCTCGGTGAACATTTATGTTAATATGAGCGAGTGTTCACGCGGTGTCCACTTGATAGCAATGTCACGTTCACGTTTAAGGAATCCATGTTATTTATGATGACTCACAAGAAGACCTGCTGACTACGACAACCACCTGCGAAAATTCAAAGCAAATACTGGAGCTTGTTTGACATCTCCTTCTTAATACCCAGGGAGATCTTCCGGTGACATAAGGAGTTAAGCTGGCCGAGGAGTACAGTGTTTTGGCCCAGAACATTCTTTGACCAGCTTAACTCCTTATGCCACCGGTAGATCTGCTTGGAGATTACACCTTCTTCAGTAAGACCAGATAGTCATTAATTACATTGTCTGCTTCATTGCAATTAGGCTTCGGGCAAGAATTGCCATTTTAATATTGAGCATAAATTCTTAGTTGATACTTGGCCCAGGTCTTGCGTACGGTGAACTAAATCATACTTTATATCACACGATGCAAACATTTCTATGTAAAAGGCACGAACACATTCATGATACGATTTATAGTTTTATTGCAGTTGTCTGCACGAAGTATAATACAGGTATGACAAACAGTACACGGTTAAAATGCGTTGACAACCAGGATTCTGTGTATATCTACGAACTTCAACATATAAACCCAGTGTAAGTGTAACGCTAGTTCACCTTTATCCACGGGGTAACCTTTATCCGTTGTATATAAAATCAGAGTATTTAGGGATATCAAGTCGACAAACGGCTGTTTCCAACTGGAGTGCTATGAAAATATGGCAATTTCAAACCAAAGTCCGTCGACTAGATTCTCCTAAGTATCTTCTTTTTGAAAACAACGGATAAAGGTCACCATGTGGATAAAGGTGAACTACTGTTACAGCAAAACCGGACTGTATTCATCTAAGTATATAAGAACGTGTGTATATGTAACATGTTGTGTGCTAGTTTTACAATTGATTATCACTCAATAACATCAACTGAATATGTCAGCTGCAGTAATTAGATTTAGATTAAACGTTCCTCCATGTGTACATACATAATAGCATAGAATTTCATTGTCTTAAAATTAGAGATATCAGCATGATAACAAATATACAGCGATTTTCTTTTTCTTCTATTTATATGTTTCATTATGGATATCTGCTACTAGGCGTTTACTTAATCTGTATCATATAATCTGTTGACTAGTATTATGTCTATGATATATTGATATGATTCAACAGTATGATTCAACAGTGACTTTCATTTCCGACGGTACTGGACATATACTACAGTGACAGGTGGATTTTGTGCGTGTGGTACTACAAACAAACAAACAAACAAACAAACAAACAAAGAAGTGATAAGATTCCGGTCTAAGAGTATATACTCCATATCAGTAAAGTTTTAACGTTATCAGTGGAGTCCTGAGTTTACAGAACAGTTAGGGCATCGTCGTCGTTAACTTTAACTGAATAATTGGCTTTAACTTCGTTGTGTAGTTTCATGTCGCCATTTTCTATGCCGCCATTTTGTTGCTCAGCGAGTTCCAGACGCTCTTTGTCGTCATGTTCAGCTTCTGCGGCTTTTTCCTGGTCTCTCTTATCCCACAGGTCCTAGTGATGGTAAAAAAACATCGACTGTAATATATCCAATAGATACATACAAATGTTTGTAAAAATACCGCAAGGCGATCTGTTCAATGAGAGTTACTTTGAGAGTTCATTTGGCCGTATGGCCCTTCTTTTCTATAATTTGCTAAGCCTTTCTGTTGTCGGGGAAGTATATTTTCCCTAGCAACGGTTGTCATAGAAACACATTAGGCACTTTTGAAGAGTCAGAAAATTATAAATAAAACTCCTGCTGCTTGTGACTTACACAGACTTTTATTTTATTTGGACAATTGTTACTTAAAGGTGTGCTGCTTTGTTCTTACTTCATATTTGCCTAATTTGCATAAATTGGCACCAAGAGACATGGAGCCATGTTGTAACACCTGTACCAAAGAACACTCACTCACTCACTCACTCACTCACTCACTCACTCACTCACTCACTCACTCACTCACTCACTCACTCACTCATTCACGCATGCTCCGGGATGGAGCAATTTAAATGATCGTCAACTGCGTCATGTCTTTGACGTCCTAAAACTAGCAACTTTACAATAAAGTTGATGTAGGAGTACCTGTTCATCATGCCGGACCCCACAGTGCAGTTTCCTCAGACAACTCACACACACACACACACACGCGCGCGCGCGCGCGCACACACACACACACACAAACGGTGGTATAATGTAGGAGTACCTGTTCATCGTGCCGGACCCCACAGTGAAGTTTCCTCAGACAGCTTCCCGGACAGCAGCAGCAGACGATATCAAAGAACGGCGAGATCAGCCTGGGGTCGAGCTCAGCAGGGTCCTGCGCACCTGGGAACGAGAAAAGGGGTCACATGCCAGTAATAACATTACAATCCATCCGGAGGTTCTTAAGTTATACTGACCACAAATTTTCGGAAACCTGTCACACGCACACACACATGCACACGCACACACACACACACACACACAAACACACACACACACAGACGCACGAACACACAACACAGACGCACACATAAACATGAACACACACACACACACAGACACACAAACACACACACATACATACAACCACACACAACCACAAAGCACAAACATACACACACACACATACACACACACAGACTCACATACAGACACACATACAGACACACAGTCACACCGAAAACAATAAATCCATTGTTCATGGAGGAAATTTTGCCTACCGGTTATGAAGCTGACGATCAGTCCGACTATGAGGACGGACAGCACAGCGATGAGACTGTAGTAGAGGTAGGAGACGTTGTACAGCTCCGCTAGGGGCGGTCTGGGGAAACAAAAGAAGACGAGTTACTAAGCTGTAGTATCACAAATTTCCGCTAGGCGTCGCCTTAACCAGCACCTGGTAGTACCCCTGTTGATTTTGCTGTAACTCTATAACAATGTGCATTACAATTCATCCTAAACACAGTAATGTAAGAGCGTTTCAGCACCTGGACAGTTCAGCCCCTAGTCAGTCTGCGGAACAAGACATGCAAAGTTTGCTGTAATAACTTTGCATGTAGCACCACAAAATTCCGCTAGGCGTCGATCGTCTTCACTAACAGCCGATATTGTTGGTGATATACTTGGTATCAACTACGATTTATGGCATATGCGCAGAACATTTCGTTAATTAGGCAGTTCGGCCCTAGCCGATCAGGCACATATTCTAGGACGATTTGGGCTAGTAAGGGTTAGAATCAGAATCAGGGTTATTGTTATGTCTTCCGATTTCAATGTGTAACGTCAGAGGACATTACCTTTCAGGGACGTCAGACACAGCCTCTGTCGTGCTCCTAAATAATTCCGTTGCCATGGATACTGCTGACGTAGTGACGTTGGCTAAGGTCTCATTCAGGCGTTCACAGCCGGCGATGGAGACGGGCGGCCTGGGTACGATGGGTTTCCAGACCTGGGCGCCGATCCCCACCCAGAAGGTCATCACGAACCCCACCAGCATCCCTGCGTACGCTCCCTGGGGAGGTACAGAATAATGTCGATGAAGGTCCGTGAATAGTTTCATCAGGTTGGTACGTCACTGAAAAAGAGACTCTTTTTGCACAACCATTGTTTTATTCATACCGACGTTTCGGTGACCGTCTGTCACCTTCTTCAGGGCAGTTCTGACTGGTTCATATTGTACTGCAGGACAGGTGTCGCTGTGACCGCATCTGAACTGTGAGCAGCGACACCTGTCCTGCAGTACAATGCTGTGACCGCATCGGAACTGTGAGCAGCGACACCTGTCCTGCAGTACAATGTGAACCAGTCAGAATTGCCCTGAAGAAGGTGACAGACGGTCACCGAAACGTCGGTATGAATAAAACAATGGTTGTGTAAAAAGAGTCTCTTTATTCAATGTCGATGCCAAAGGTTAGGCATCCAAACATCATTGCTTCTGTTAGCATATATATCAAAGAACATATTCGTCGCCACCAGAGAAGAACTTTTTTCAAAATGGTGAACATACCTGTCCTTGGTGCTGAACACTAGCCACAAGTATATCAATAGTATTGGCCATCATACGTGACACAAACGCTGACACAAGATGTCCACGTGTATATAGTATTGACCGCCATACCTGTTATTGGTGCTGAACACCAGTGGCAAAAACATATTTTCATAGTACTCACCATCATGCCTGTCCTTGGTGCTGAACGCCGTCCATATACAACTATGCCTTACTCTCTGTTTAACTGGAACGAAATACTGCCACGGATAGTGCTTTACACAGAGTATCTGGAATATACAGTTAGGTTTACTATTCATAATATTGGCCATCATACCTGTCCTTGGTGCTGAACGCCGTCCATAGGCAACTATGCCTACTCTCTGTATTACTGGAAACAAATTCTGCCACGGATAGAGTTTTACTCATAGCAACTGGAATAAACAGCAAGGTCTATTTTTCATAGTATTGGCCGTCATATCTATCCTTGGTGATGAATTCCGTCCATATTAACTACGCCCTACTCTCTGTTTTACTGAAAACAAATTCTGCCACGGATAGAGCCTTACACATAGAAGCTGTAATATACAGATAATTTGAAAGTCCACTTACGATAGTGTTGGCCCACGGGAAGAACATGCCGAGAGTGAAAAGGCCGAGAAGGGGACCTCCAATCATCCCAAATATACTCAGCGCCGCCTGGATTAGGTCAATACGAAAATAAGTCACCAAAAAATTACGTTATTCTTAATATTCTCTGTTTCATGTCTTTATCTATTGAGATTTACCACATTTGATAATCGTTAGTCCCTATATCCGTACACAAACTAAAGTACCAACTTTTTTTCCCATCATTCATCTGATCCTTCTCAAGTTAAAAAGACCCGAAGCTTGTGTCAGGTGATCTGGATGGAAGTGTGACGTCAGCAACGGGTCGAAGATGCCCTTCAACTTGAGAAATATCAGAATGAATGACCGAGAGCTTGTTGACCGGGGGTTCCCTTTGGGTACGGAGAAAACGTTAAAAATATTCACTAATGATCGTCACAGATTGACTGTCAGTGAAATTTTGTCATTCTAAAATGTATTAGTCATCGATTTCACACATAAAAGATAAGAAAATGACCCTGTTTTCTGACAGAGTCCTCCCCAGAGGATGGAATAACGGACACCCTCCACTATACTCCTAGCCCAGCTCCACTATACTACTTTTGAAATTTAGTGTGTTTTTTCCCTATTTACTTGGTTAGTTTTGCTAAAATAAATGATTTTTGTGGCATCACTTTTCCAGTCGGCATTGTCTGCAAAAACTTGTGAATAGGCGTTGACAATAGTCGTTTTGCCACTTCACAACAAAGGAATCCCTATAGTGTATTATACTTGTAGTATTTGACACCTTCTGTCATTACAAAATGAGCCCAATTTCATGAAAGTGCAGCGCGTTGGTTCGGTTTGTTTTTGCCAGTCCCTCCACTATACTAAAAAATTCTGGGGAGAACCCTGCTTGATTATCACAAACACGACCCCACTTCAGATATGTACTGTACATCTGAGGACTAATGTTGTATCCAAACCTGTAGAACGGATCCTAGGTAGGAGGAAACCCACGCCATCAGCACCATCAAGCCGCCATAGATTGCCACTAGAGGAAAAAGAAGAAAACTGAAATATCGACACTCAGAGTAACCTGGAATCCAGTCTACCGTGGATTGGCCAGGCTACCTTCGGGACAGGAGGGTCTTTCCACCGCCTGGGTAATCTTTCACACCCGGTAGGAGTTTTGCACTGTGGGAGTTAAATTTGCGATTTCTGCGCCGAGAACTGTTCCCATTAGCTATTCGCCAGTCTACTACTGGCCGGCTAATTATCCCACTGGGCTAAAGTCTAACCACGTGAAAATCCTACCGGGTGTTACCGATTACCCCTGCGGCTGGGAGCTACACTGGCCCCGTACAAAGCCTGCACTAACTACGGTAGGCCGAGCCAGTAGTAGAGTGGATTCCAGGTTACACTCAGAGTGGCCTCAGTCGGATGCGAGGCGTCGATCCCGTGTAATGTTTAGCTCCATACATAGAAAGGTTTTTTTTTCTTCGCATAAACCGCCTTTTAGCGTAATATATCAGTTTTGTACCATAAGCATAAGCTTCGTAAGACCGGGCAATAAGGTTGCATCCACGTATACGGAAGGGCCACTATTCCTTTCCATATGTATAGCAGAGAAATAATATTGTGTAACACTAGTTCACCTTTATCAATCGGGTAATCTATATCCGTTGCTTTTTAAACATAGTTTTTTGAGGTATCAAGTCATAAATGTTGTTTTTTGAAATTGCAATATTTTTATAATATTGCAATTTGAAACCAAAGTCCGTCAACTTGATATTCCTGAATACCCTGTTTTTAAAAACAACGGATATAGGGTACCCTCGGATAAAGGTGAACTAGCGTTACATAAGAATACTTAGTACTTTGTAAAATCCTTACCGAGTACTTTGGTGATAATGGTATACTGCGCTTCTGTCAGGTTCTTCTTGTAGGGTTTGACGAAATCCTCCAGCGTGACGGCAGACAGGGAGTTCAGGCCTGAAGACATGGTACTGGAAAAGGGTAAAGAAGAATGAAGTGAAACTTTGTAATTGAATTAAGACCTTTATTGTTAATTTTTGCTCTAGCAAGCCGAGTAAATGTCACCGCAAAGACAGAGGTTACATTTAAAAGTAGCTCACTTCTTGATAATGGTGAAAATGTAGCTAGGATCGTTTGGGTTTGGCTATAGTCGGCTTGTAAAAACACATGAGAAATATATGACTTAACAAATAGTATCACTATCCACAAAACGTGTGTTGGTTGACCATATGCAATATCTCATAGTAGGACTGTATCCCAATAACCCTCTTAACGGTTACGACTTCACATACAAAGTGAAAAGCCCTCTCTCGTATACAGTCCTTGCCCAGACCATACTAAACATGTTCCGTCATGCTTCGTGGAACCACGTCTTTGGGACCTTCACCTTTGACATACCACCCATAATTCATATCGTTGTGCATGTGCAGTTAGAAACAGGTTATTGGTGAATTGCATAACTACGCCATCAACCGATCCGTGGTTGAACTGTTTATCCCATCCCTTGAGAAAAGCCGGAAACTTAATCACCGAGCAAATTTGTCAGTAGTACTACCAGTTGGATACTGCTTTCGTCCATTAGAATCCGTCTCATTCCACCGGCAAATCTGCTTGGAGATTAGGAAAACTAACCTTAGCGCGCCTGCGAAAACAGACGACACGAAAAGACCCGGGATGCCCGGTAGATAGCTGAGGGTCTCCATGACAGTAAACGGCATCATCTGAAAGTGATCAAAAACGCCCATTATCATCATCAAAGTGATAAACAGAGTGATAAACAATGACATAGAATGACGTTTACTTCACGACTAGCAATATTTGACCTCGAGTTCCTATGAAAGGATAAGAAAAAAAAATTGAAAAGGTTATCCCCTTTTTGCGGCCAAGAATTGTCACTTTCTTATATGGTCGCGTATTTGAAGAAGTCTCAAAGACCGGTACAGACCGCTAAGTTGTTAGTCCCTGTCACACAAGCGACGAGATTCGTCAGATCGCCAGAAGGTCACCGAATTCAGATGAAGACAAGGACAGCTTTTTAACCTTAAAATTGAAAATATCACATTCAACGGGGATCGCTCGGCCGATTTCTAAAAACCATGCGATGATTAAGAGGAGACCGGGCGTATTATTGCTGAGACATCATTTCTAAGAGACTCACAGACTCGTCGGACGATCAATTTGGCTGCTATGTGACAAGGGTTTTACCGCTATGTTTTCCATAACCTTGTCCGAAAATGTCGTTTGAGCTCGCATACCCGTCGTAGATCGATTCTGCTGTAACAGGGGCTTTACCACTATGTGTTATTCCCTCACCTGGTCGGATGTCTGGATGAACCCAGCAGTGATGGGGTCACAGTCGTAGTACCGAGCGTACATCACCAGTCCGCACATGGACGCCAGGGTCACGATCACAACCAGACCGAAACCGTTCAGGTACAAGGCGCTGGAAGTCAAACATAAGAATCCTACACACACGAAAATAACACCTAACTTTATCATGCTGGTACATAAAGCGAAGGGCACAACCCGCCTTACGTGCAAATACGTGCTACCTACGTGCTAAAACATGGGAAATCTTTTGGGATCCGTAAGTGATAAGTACCGCCTCCGTACGAACTCGTAGGAAATCCGACGGATTTTGGAGCACGCAGACACGCCGCAGTATTTTACGTGCAGGCAAAACTTTGTGTGCCATCGGGCTGCGGATTCGCCAAACCACCCACCCCAAGACCCCCACAGGGGTTTGATTTAGGAAAAATTCCTTGTTTCAATTTTAGATGAAAAACATATCATACGACGTATTTAACCACACAATGATTGCATAAACCTTTTCAGGTACAGGTACAGTTAAAAATCACGAAAGCTCTATAAAAGCTAAATGTTATGGTAAAGAAAGATATACAGTAGAACTGCGATTTAGATAAGAACCGTCAAATAAGAACAAAATGGCGGACTCACATTTGCGCACGTGACTTCTTCTCCACGCTGAGGTACCTCTGCACCTGGGACTGGTTCACACCAAATATGGCAACCCAGGTGAACAGCCCGCCAATCAGCACGCTCCACGTACTGTGACGTACTCTGGGGTCCGGGTCAAAGCTGGGACAAACGTTAGAGACTGTGAATACATGTACTTTAACAGAGGCTGGCGTGCGTAAAATAAGTCCTTAGATGTAGTGTGTATGTAAATTTCAAGGGGGGGGGGGGGGTTCGTATTGACTTTTTAAAGGTTTTTCAAAGAAACCAAGAAACTTTTGAAGGCTTTAAAAAATTAAACAAAGCCCAGACAACCCAATGTCAATCATGAATATAAAAACATGACGATATTTGAAAAACAGTTAGTTCACCTTTATCCGCGGGATAACCTATGCCCGTTGTTTGTTAAAAGCTGGGCATTTAGGGATATCAGGTCAACGACAACGGACGGTAGTTTCTAACTTCAATGAAATAACTGTCCGTTGACGGACATCACTAAATACCTAGTTTGTAAAAAAAACAACGGATATACGTTACCCCGTGGTTAATTGCAAACTAGAGTTAACAAACATTTTATCCCCCCTTACTTGAAGAATTCAACCCTCTCCCCTCTCTCTGCGATCCGCCAGATCTCAGCAAAGCCGCCTTCGTTGATGCTCCCCTGGATGATGACGGCGAGAAACCCCGCCAGCATCACACACACCTGGAACGTGTCGGTCCACATCACAGCCTTCATACCGCCCTGGAGTTAACGAAATAACGAGATGTCAAAACCGAACGTTCCGCTGCAGTACCGTAACAAGACGCTAGTAGCTGAAGGCGCCCCTGGATCATCACGGTGAGAAACCCCGCCAGCATCACACACACCTGGAACGTGTCGGTCCACATCACAGCCTTCATACCGCCCTGCGATGCACACAACAATCAACAAGCATGAAAGTCAACTCCACAAGCAATGGTTCGGTTCCGGCTGTTTTTGTGTGAAGCTAGGCGTTTTTATCGGGCTCTCAGTTTTGTGCCGTTTTCTTTATGTCTCGCAGCCATAAAGGCATATATGGCGACGAGACATAACGGCACAAAATAGAGAGCCCGATAAAAACACCTACTTACATAATTGAAATGATTAAAAAAAAACACGTCAAAAACAATCAGAGCCGATCCGGTTGGAATAATGGAATATCGGACACCATCATCAGGGTTAGAATGGCAGGACCTGCTTCTCGCTGCTGATGTAGGTGGCGCTGCAGCAGCGAGAATACCGTCCCAAACGTGTCTCAGTTTGTATCCCCCTCATCTCTGTTCATCTCTTTTACGGACAACGGATATAGGTTACCCCGCGGATAAAGGTGAACTAGTGTTAGAGGTACTCACTATGGTAGTGTAGAAAGTGCAGACGACTCCCAGTGATATCACAGCCACCCACACGTTGAGCCCGGTCACGGCTTGCAGGGCGAGGGAGGGCGCGTACAGCACTATCCCCATGTACATCACCTGTGTGCAAATACAGCAAGGTTTGAACTATTTGTATATATAATGACAGCCAGATACAACATTGTACAACAAAAATGCTGTGAGTTCGTATATACTTGTTTTAAAAAGAGGGAAGAGGCATGTAAACAATATTTTTAGTAATAGCATAGCTCTAGATATACTTTATCCAATTGTTTGATTGTAGCACTACCTGTAATAGTATCTAGTCTCTAGTATCCCATGCAATACTATTGAACCACATTAGCCCATGTGGGCAGGAACATGCAAATAAAGATCTCTAATCTAAATAATTGGCCTTCTTCTCGGCCTTATAAGAACGCTGGCTGTTATAGTTGGTGAGCGCTGATTTGCCATTTTCAACAAATGGACAACATAAATGTTGTGCAGGTCGTGTCAATAAACAAGTAAACAAACAAATATGTACAACTCACCATCTGACAGATGAATGTGAACGACCCCAGTCTTCTGATGCCGGGAGAGAACCTCCTCTCAAGGTACTACAGTAAACAAACAAACAAACAAACAGGTGAGGCAACAGGACACGAAAAACATCATCATCATTATCAATATCATCATTACTATCATTAACGATTACGTTAAAGAGAGACCAATGAAAGAAGACACACTGGACATAGTTATAGTTCTCATAAAACAGCACTTTCAGGAGTCCATACAGCAAGAACAAAAGAATGCTGCAGTTGGGGGCACGTAAGATAAATAAAGATATATACATGACAACTCTTTTAACAAATAACGTAGTCCAAACCCCAGTTAAAATCCAAACATATTGGGAAGAAATACTTGACATAATAATACCATGGAAACAAGTTTTTAGACTGATATACAAGACTACAATATGTCCGAGACTAAGATTTTTCCAATTTAGGATGTTACATAAATTTCTACCTACCAGAAAAATGTTATATATTTGGAAACTCTCGGACAGCCCTATTTGCATACACTGTGGAAATGAGCAAGAAGATACACTGCATCTATTTTGGGAATGTCCAAGAGTTTCCTAATTTTGGAGAGATGTTAAGAAATGGCACAAACGAGTATCGAGTGAACCATTACACATAGATTTAGCAAGTGTAATTTTGGGTGATCTAACAGTAAATTCCCCTAGGCTGAACAATACACTAATATTAATGGCAAAATTTTTTATTTACAAACAGCAAGAAAAACACCTATCATTAAACCTTTTTATCTCATATATTAAGACTTCTTACAAATTGGAATTTATAATAGCTTCCAGAAAGAACAAATTGGCAGTTCACTACAGTAAATGGGGAGAAATACTTCACATCATTTCTTAAACCCCTCTATTTTCTTTTTGTCTTTTGCTACTCTTGTGGTTTTGCATTATTCAATTATTTTCACTAGTATTTGAAGCGAAATGTTGTATTGATGGTTTCTTATGTGTCTGTACTTTATTTGAGATTATTCTTGTTTAAAGTTTACCATTAATTTACACTGATGTTACTTTTCTTATGTAAACGATACTACCTTATACTGCTGTATTAGTTTATTTGGTTGGTATTATTTTCTTCCCGCTGTAGTATTGTTATCTATTTTTGGATCCGTGGTTTATGTTTATGTTTTGTCTCAGTTATTGTCTCCATCTCTATTGTCATTATGTATTCTTCTGTTATTTCTGTTTATTTGAAATGCAATAAATATAAAAAAAAACAAAAAAAAAAGAATGCTGCATTCCAATGCCCAACCGAAGTGAGATTCCCATTTTTACATGAGTCGAGTGAGGAAAGTCGGGTAAAGCGCCTTTGTCAATGACACAATATCAGTAGTATGATAGAATTCGAACCCAGGACCAATTTTACAATACAGTAGAAGCCGGATAATCGCACAGCCTATTCGCCTGCGTATTTTGTGCAATTATCCGGGTGTTGCAAAAATTATCCAGCTTGACCGCACCGGCGGTTAAGGATTTGGGGATTCCAGAAGTGTTAACAGAAGTGTGCGTTAATCCGTAGTGCAATTAACTGGCTTCTACTGTAGTAGCCTTCGGGACGGACCACCCTGCAGTTAGCCGCGTTACGCCAGACGAACCCAAGACCCCAGCAAGGGTAAATCAACAATACAATGTACAGCCTTGTTCAAGTACAGCCATGACTAAGTACAGTACATACAGCACGATAACCTTTGCCCCAGAAAACGTGCCCGTGTTGCATTGTGCCATTTATAATACTAGTATTGCTGAACAAAGTAAAGGGTTAGTGTAAATACAACCCTTCACCTTGTGAGGAATCGTGGAACTTTTTGACGACGTTGCAGCTAGCGGTGGGGTCTGTTTTGGTCCCGTTATCTTTGCTATTATCCCATGTACGTAAAATAGAATTTGCACGATAAATCTCTGATTTGATTTTCCAATGATTGAATAAGTTACTATCAGATCAGTGTCACACTAAAACATAGATAATTTTTCAAAACTAATAGCAAAATATCAAGTACGACTTTTGAAAATGATGACTGATGAAGAGGAGAAGCTGTAAGAAAAATGAAAATTGTTTCATGGCCCCTAAAACATGAGGGAGAGAGAGAGAGACGAACATCTGCTTGGAGGTTATTGAGACAGTTTTGTCAGTATATTACTGGCAGCTACAAATATAATCGGACCTTCTTTGCATTTTGAAACAAAAAATGATATGTGTCGCTTCTTGACTGTACTGCTAAACAGCCCAGAGAGAGTGAGAGAGAGGGAGAGAGGGGCATAGATGGATAAAGATAAGCGTATGTAGATATAACGTCGTCTCTGAGCTGTCATTTTCCCAAGCTACGAATAACGTATGTAGATATAACGTTAGTTGGAGAGAGAGAGAGAGAGAGAGAGAGAGAGAGAGAGAGAGAGAGACGGAGACTATTATTAGATGTAAATATAGATATGTGTGTGAACTGTCAAGCGCTATTAGGAATTTTTTTCCATTGGCACTGGACTCCTCCCTCCTATCACACACACAGCACCCCTACCACCCCGTCAGAGTGACTTGCACATTCCTCGATGATAGTTGAATCTATACTTTGGACCTACACACATCGTCCTTTCATGATATGTCAACAAGAGAAGTCTTAAGGATATTCGGCATCGTCGTCAAGTCTACAAAAGACGCCATGCATGGAGACATGTACAGACAAGTTGACAAAAGGGGTGTAACCGGTAAGTAAGACAAGGCGTCTTTACTCTCACTGTAGTGTCATATGTTACCATTGAATTGTTTATGTCTAAAAAGATAAATGGGGCATTTAACACACAGTAGGAGACCGCCTACCGTCTGTAATAAATCAATCCAGTAATTACTTCCATGGAGGGAAGTAATTCTCTCTCTCTCTCTCTTTCTATCCCTCTCTCTCTCTCTGTCTCCCTCTCTCTCTCTCTCTCTCTCTCTCTCTCTCTCTCTCTCTCTCTCTCTCTCTCTCTTTATTTCCTTTTTTGTCGTACTTAGAAAATGAGGTTGTTATTATTGGACACATGATATATGATGTGAACATAGCACTTCAAACAGTCAAGGTCCTGTGTTTATTCTATTCATATCCGGTAGTGTTCTGTGCTGTTACATTTGCCCTGTGCTGTATCAACAGTGTGATACACTCTTTTGAAACATACATAACCTAAGCTCTCCAAGCAAAGTCTCGGCTCCGGTTGTATTTTACGCGTTTTGTTTTTCTTTTATTGTGTCCTGTTTTTTATTCTTGTTTGACAATAGGGCAAGAAGTAAAACAGGAAAAAATAGGAAGCCCGACAAAACGCCCCCAATCAGGTTTAAAAAGCAGCCGGAGTCGAACATCTGCTTGGAGAGTATTAAGACATTTTCTCCAGTTCCCCAGGCTACTACAAACAATCAACCTTCTTTATATAATGCAATTTTAAACAAAAAATTAGTATTCTATTATTGTTAAAGAACAGCGCTTAGCCCAGACTCATGAACGGAAGGACATATAGCTGTAGAATATTGATCTAAACTTGGTGTCAAAATATCTGTCAACAAGCGCCGCTGGTGTAGTGGTATCATGCAAGATTCCCATTCTTGCGACCCGGGTTCGATTCCCGGGCGGCGCAATGTTTTCCTTTTTTTTCTACCACTACTCCCGTTTGAGAACGGAACAGAGCTGTTGAGTTAACGGAGCAGTCTGTTGAGTTAACAAAAATGTCACACTTTTTAAAACAATGAATTGATAAAGACCTTTCTTGCACATTTTTGCCCAACATAGCTAAATATATGTCACGACAGAGACAGAACATACATAATAGTATCATAGACCTAGTCTAACACAGAAGTTCGTATATTCTTCTCACTACTTGGTAATGGTGAAAATTTAGAACTGTATGGGTTTCGCTATAGTCGGTTTGTCAAACCACATGAGAAATATGAATTTGTCAGTGCTACTCGTGTGTCAAAAGTAATGGAATCTACTTTTTATATAGCTAAATATATGAGTAAAGGGTTAATGCCCCGGCCCGAGGTGTATATGGTGAGATAATCCCTGGTCAGGTGCGATAACCACCGAATAAACCGATTTGCATCGACACTGGTGCCGGTGTCGATGCAAATCGACACCGGTGCCGGTGTCGATTCATTCTGAACAATCAGGGGAGCGATACCCACCTGCCTGGCCTGAATCTACGTGTTACGGCGTCATAACCAACGTGGTACGGGGCCTTCTGATTGGTCCGCGGCGCCTGGCTATATGATAATATGTCTATCATTAACATACATAGTACAATCAACAACGAAGTGCACTTCATCTAGATATTTTACTCTGTCTGAGGCACAAAGCTGATTGATTCTTTGTTCTACTAGTATATGAACGACAAGGTTATCTTTAAAAACCATGTCAATGTTGACTTTATAACCCCAGTCACACAGGAACGACCTACCTACAGGGGCGTTATTATTTAAGGACTGCTTTTAAATGCACTAAATGTTAACACTGTCAAGTAGCTAGGCGCCACGTCTTACACGCCTGTTACATAATGTCATACATAACACTATTGTAGAAGGTTAACATCCGGTGGGTGTGCTTATGCAATATTTACCGAACTTGGTGACCAATTACAGTTTAACAACAACGCCGAGTCGTATGGGGGGGGGGGGTAAAAATGGGGATTTTCAGTTCGTTATAACCGTCTAACGCCAGACTAGCTTTTGTCTTAAAAGCGGGTGTATTAACATCAATATTTACTGAACTTGGTGGTCAACTACAACGTTGAGTCTTGGGGGATAAAAGTGGGGATTTTCAATTCGCTGTTGATAAAAGCTCCTTGGTCATGAATTTTGTGGGCGTCTAAAGACGGAATAGCTTTAAATTTTTGTCAGACGAAATTCTGCCTAAAACAAGGAGAAACGAAGTCAATATTTGTCTTATTGTTGTTATTGTTGTTGTTTTTTTGTGTGTATTTTTTGGCTTTAAGTTGATATCAACGCCAAACAATAACAACACTACTTCTTTTTAGTCATGTAACCACACCCATACTGTCAAGGCCAATCGTCGTGCCGTCGGGTGTGGTGTAACTGGTAGAGCGTATGGCTCGGAATCTATAGGTGCTAAGTTCGATTTCCGCCGTGCCCCCGACGTTGTGTCCTTGGGAAAGGCACTTTATACGACCTTCCTCACTTACCCAGGTGTAAAAATGGGTACCTGACTTCGGTCGGGGAGGTAACTGTGTATGCGGGTGTACTGTATATGCGGTACTGTTGATATAAGTTACACAACTTGAGTGCTGTGCCACATACATTGTCGTCGTCTGTCCAAAAAGCAAATAGAAAAAGAAAGGCCAATCAAAAATAGCTTTCCACGTGTAATAATGGTCAGTTGTTTCCTTGGTGGAGAAAGCAATTGCTAAGTAGAACTTGTCATTTCTGAT
>NC_049997.1:10880024-10881606 GCF_000003815.2 Branchiostoma floridae
TTCACCACTCCTGAGCTGCACAATCGGAAGGCACACTGACCTCGGAGGACCCCCAAACAAATGCGCGCGGGCGAAACAAAGAAAAATACAGCAAAAAAAGCCACTAAACCACAGGACTTAACATCCAGTCCATTATTTTCTAGACTTGTCTAGGTTTGTCTTATGTTCACCTCCAGTAAGACTGTAACATACAATCGTCGTCATTTCAATAATGTTTTTATTGCAAATTATTCTTGTCTAAAGATGGGTTGTCAAGACAAAAAACTTCGCAGTACGGCTGAATGCCTTACGTTCAAAAGACACGAGTGTCTACCAGACTGTGGCCTGGCCGAATAGTAATAGGGGCTTTAGCAAAGTTAGTAATAAAAGCCAAGGCTAGCAAAAGTTAATTGACCTAGGAGTAACTGACCGGCCGGTGATAGCTGGATAGACTGCAAAAGACTGACTAAAACCAATGGCAACTTATTTGTCCTTATTTGGCCAAATCATTCTCTTTTTCATCCAGCTGACACGTCCGCTTTGAGACTAAAATTACGTAATGATTTGAACAATAAAACACCAGTCAAAGCAAGGGTGTGTGCAGATCTGTGCTGACTTGTGTAAAGACTCTATAGAAAAGAAAGACTAGGCTCAGTTAACCATTAACTAGTCGCGACATGAAGACATTTAAACCCGCCCCCTCCCCAACTGCTATTTAATGGTGTTTGGCAAATGAGTTGCCAAACTATGAGCTGTCTTTTTGCAGGAAAAGTGTAAGGTATTTTCAATAACAGCATTTCGGGCATGTTCTTAGTAGAATGGCATGTGGTATGAAATTAACGCTCTGAATACAAAATGATGGCATGGGATGGTCAAGTGAAAAACTGTGTCGACCTACTCACCTAGGCCCAAAATACATATATTTTCTCCTTTTCAATGGTTTACATTAGTGTTCTGACATATCAGACCAAGGTAATTTTTTGGCAGATTTATTTACAACTACAAGGCCACTTAAAAGCCAACCAAGAGGAAACGATCTCACAGCACCTGTGAGCTTCTGCTATAGTATACAGATATTGATGCATCTTTTGTAACACCGAGAAAATGTATCGGCTTTGACAAACTTTCTGTATGTCCTTTTACTCGTTCCTGACACACTTGATCCAAATTGTTATGTTTTTAACTATGGAAAACCTTGCCTCATCTGAAGTACTTGAGCCACACAACCATAGTCTATACCAGACTGACTACGCTGGCTAGGGAGAATGATTTGGCAGCGGAGTTTTGCTACCAGAAGAGCTGGTCGACCGGAGGAGAAACATGAACCTTAGCATGGACTGATTCCCCGGGCCAATTGCCCGATTTGTACCGACTTCTACGCTCCTCGTACCCCCGTAGGAAGGCCTGGTGGTGGCTAGCATAACCATACCTAAAGGACGCTAGAGTAGAATCACTATACTTCGTCACTCCCATGTCAAAGAACACAGGCAGATAGCAGTGCTAGGACCATAACTACGATCTAACAATCTTGCCACATCTGCTTTGAGCTCCAGAATACCCCAACCGCATAACCATATCTAAAGCCAATATAGGACGCTAGAGT